>NW_008795909.1:14160917-14192925 GCF_000699145.1 Aptenodytes forsteri
TTAAAAAAAAAAAACCTAAAGAAATGGAACTCACTGAATGAAATTTAATCCACTGACTTGTTTGGATTTATTAAGTATTCCAAAATAACTTCTGACTAAGCAGCTGTCAAATTATAAAGTAAAAGCTTCTGTAGCCTAAGATTGCTCAGGACTTGTGGTAAACAGAATAAACTTTTTGCAGAAAAAATGGAATTTTACACCGTTTGAGCAGATTGTAAAAAACTTGCTGAGTCAGATGTTGGCTAGAGGGACAACTGCAGATGTTTAAGGCAGATACTTCTACCTGGTGCTGCTTACTGTAAGGCAGTGGTTGGAAGCCCTGCTGCTAACTGAGGGAAAGGACTTAATTCATTAGAGTATCTGCATGAAGACAAACAAAAATACTGAAGATGGAAGATGCTAGCAGTGACCTCTGCTCCAAAAGGAGGCAGGTAAACCCTTTCTATGTATGGGATGCATTCTTTTGGAATGAGGGGAAGAGCAAGAATATTTTCAGTCATAGGTGATTGATCAGCTGTGTTAATAAGACAATTCATCCGATGCAACTGTGCGTTTGAGGAAAGCATGAACTGCGTGTGGTGTACCTTTTTATGGCAAATAATTTTTATTCAGCACCTGTGCTTTTGAGATTTTCATTTAAAGGCATTCAGTAGGTACCTTAGTGTCATTTGGAATACAAAGTATTAGGATACTCAGAGTAATATATACTGGTGAGACTCACCACAGTCCTGTGCAGTTGAGAGGGGAAGCCATTTGGAAAGACAGAATACTGAAGTGCCTGCATTTGCAGATTTACAACACGGGTTTCCACTCTAGGCATGCAAGATGGGAATTGTTGTTATGCAACTGCAGAGGATTAACTAGCCACTGTCTTACCTAACATACTACTGACCACGCACAGAGCTATCCTCTGCCATTATGTCAGGCTCTAAAAAGATGAGGAAATAGCCAGGTTAGAGACACATGCCAAACTGCACGTGTGTCTTATGTTCAGGTACACATTGCTGCATTGTGCAATCAGATAATCGGGCATTTCCTCTGAAACATCATCATCTTTTCTTGCAGTTCTAAACATACATAGCCACCCTGCAGGTTCCTCCCCTTCTAAACACTTAAAATATTTTCAGTGCTGTGAACCACATTTGCTTTATTAATTTAGGCCTCACTGCTACAGAATGTGGAGGCTCCTTCGTGACATTCCTTTGATGCAGTGCTAAAGAAATGGCTCAGGTATTTAAAAGTGCTGTTGCCCCGGGGAACTGTTTAGGTAGCGTCAAGCTACCATTAGTTTCTCCTGCCTTGTATCTGGTTTCTGATAGTGAATTCCTGTCAAAATTGTTCGTACTTCTAGCAGAGTCAAGTCTGCTAAGGGATAATTAGAACAGGTACAAGATATTCTAACATGCTCTGTGGAGCACTGGCAGTCTGCTAGCTAAAATTAACCATCTTTTACACCTTACTGGATTGCAGAACACAGGCTGGTAATTCCAGGGTTTTACTTATTTAACAAAATAATACAGTGTATAATTGAATATTATTCCCAGTTCTACCCAGATATAATTTTTCTATAAATGCGCAGATGATACTACATTATGTATTCAAAAACAGTTAACTGTAAAAGCTGCTTAATGTAAGAATTTGGAAGTTACTAGACCTGCCAGCATGGCTTGAACCAGCAACGGTGCTGCGAGTGAGAACACCAGCATTTCCATGGCAATAGCTTGCTGAGATGCTTCAGACACAGTTGGAGGTATCTGGCTGGGGACAATGAGATTAAGAAAGAAAAGTGACCAAAAATGTTTCTTTTGTATGCATATTTCAGTTCAAGTTGCTTTAGTATGAGAAGTGCTTTTAAAAGTAGCAGAAAATAGCAGTATTTGTAAAACTGCATTATATTTAACTTATGTAAGGCCCCTCAAGGTTTTGTACACCAGAACTTTTGATGTTTCTGCAGCTTAAAATCCTTTCCAAGTGTCTGATTTCAGTTAGTCTGCAACCAAATGAGGCAGCTATATAAACACTGGAAAACTGGGAAGTGGGCTTGGAACATGCATTTTCTATGAAATAAACATAGAAACATATTTTGAGGCATAATAAAACCATTTATGCATTTTTTAAAATTATAGTTAAAATGAAGAATTACTGTAGAGAGAACACAAGCGTATCTTATTATAGCATTATAATTTTTAGTCTCTATTCTTCTGTCATCCAAGCTCCAAAAAAAGACACTGTTCAAATATGAATATATTTTATATATTCACTTTTTCAGTGAATTTACTGCACTGTAAAAAGACTTAGCAACGCTTAATTCTTCACTAATGTTTTCTGTCATTATAGACATATCTAAACAAATCTGGAAACTCATGAAATATGCTTTAATTGTTGAGATAACTTCTAGTTCTTCTGTACTGAGTAACTACTACGATTGGCAGCACTTTAAGGGTGCCAATTACCATGTAATTGTGCATATATTGATTACTTTTTTCCATATGCTTCTGTAAGAAAATTGAACAGGTATTCTATGATCCATATATATGTATGTTCTCCCTTAAACCATTAACTATATAGAACATGGTTTGTAACTAAATTTCCTTCATGATTTATTTTTGTAAGGACTGTTTTCTCATAAAATAGCGTATCTGCCCTAAAGCGTCTCTCACCAGACTACTGAAAGCTAAGGACTAACCATACCAGCAAGAAAACACAGCGAAGACAGCATATTGTTTTCTGTCTCCTTGGACAAATGATTAATTAAAAGCATTGCTGTTCAGCTCAATCTGCCAAATTTGATGTGCTGTCAAAAGTCCATGCAGTTAAGTAACCTGGTCTGGGATTTTTCCCTCCTTTTTTGTTTTAATGTTCAACTTCAGTTGCCTTAAAGGCGGTTTTCAGAAGTGGGTATACCACGGTAGGTGGAACTTTGAAAACTACTCATTGTTATTTCACAGTGACACCAGACCCAGAAAGCTCCATTTTGGTCTCCTGAAGTTTGTTTCTGTAAGCTGGGAAAGTGTAACGAAGTGACTGCTGCTGGGTAACCTACCCAAGTGTTTCCTGGCAGACAGCATGAAAGATTTGTTTTGACGTTTTAGGGGATTTCAGTCAGATTTTCCTAATTGTTTCCACAGATCTGTATCTAGGGAAGTAATAATCCCCTAGATAGTAGGGGAGTAATAGTACCCTTTTCCATATGAATACTCTAATCACTTTATTTCTTTCTGGTTAACAGCAATCATTCATAAAAGACTTGCACGCTATGATAGCGTAGGCTGATGACTATATTCCACACATTCCCTTCCATTCTTCAAACAGCACAAACAGAATTTAACCTTTGGAGCTTCTTGGTGGAAAACTATTAGTAAAAGGAGTCCCAAGTATAATAAAATTATTACACCGTTTTATTTTGAAGAACATTTTGCATTTGTTTTAATACAAAATGATGTAGCACAAGAAATAATTTACAAACCTTTAAGTTCTTATCCTGGCATTTGAAATAAGAATGATTTCAGAGGAAGTCTGTGAGCTATTCATAGGAAACTGTCATTATGTACAAAATGTTTATTGACATGTTTTAAACATCACATTTGTAAAAATGTGAACTGGATTGCTATCTACCATATGAACTACAGGTAAAACCTGATAAGATAACTTGTTAGAACAAGTCATTGTTATCCAGCGGTAACAAAATAGACAGTAGCTTTCAGTGTTTTTTGATTTTCCTCCAAGGTTGTATTAGCCTCAAAGTCATTTCAGGGTTTTACTGCATTGTGAACGGTATCTAAGCCCTCTCCCGATTGCATAAAAATAATCTTTGAAATAGTACACATAGAACAACAGTAAGGTAGAGGCAATAAAATAGTATACTTCTTATATCAAGGTTTTTGGTTCTGTGAAGAAGCATTTCATCATATTTCTTTTTTTCCCAAGCAGAGTAAGTAGTACTGAAGTAAAGCATTTTCATTTACCTGTGAAATATTTTCTGCCCAAGACGCTTCCTATCAACGTAGGGTATGTAGGTAATACACTTTGTCAAAGCTAACTGTCTCATGACCAGTAATACCCTGGCATGAACTTGCCAATTTTTAAATGATTTTAATATTTATTTTTAGCATGGGATTAATACAAAAATAAAATTAGAGCTTATTTTTCAATCAAAAAAGTTAAAATAACTTTAAATCTTTTACTTTTCCAAGTATAAGACTGTAAATAGTCAACTGTGCATCCCTTATGCAGAGAGATTCGACTCAATTATTAAAAAAAAAAAAAAATCTGTTCTGTTGCCAAGTTCAAACTTGACACTTTATCCCAAAAAGAGATTTACACTGAGAGGTGGCTCTATTTAAATATTTATGCTATAGATCTATATATTCCAAGTAAAAATACTTCTATCTAGAATTCTGAGGAGAGTTACAATAATTAGGGTCCATAAATATTGCTGCAGTTCAATTACGGTACAATAATTACAAAATATAGAACATCTCTTTACAAATACAAATCATTGTATATTACAATTCATTTACAATAATTTCTACTATATAATTTTTAGCAAACTATCTTATCTAATTCTACTATAACCTGGTTGCAAGTGCATTAGTAAGAATGCAATTATTCCAGTATATTTTGCCCTTAACGTGATAGTCATAAAACAGACTATCTGAATGATATTTTCCTATGTAAACTGGTGTTACATATGACAGATTATTCTTTATATAACTTCTTTTTCCAACGATCTCTAACAGGTAGAGCACAACAAACTGTATTTTAGAAGAGCATTAAGAAAAGAAATCAGGAGGCAAGTTTGAAAACAATGTTAGAATGGATATGCAACGGGTAGCTGATATGCTATCGAGTACTGAGGTAATGACATTATTGGTTGTCATCACTCATCACATGTTGCTATTTCCCACGCAATTTTGTGCCGGACTTACACAGACATTTTCACTGACAAAATCCTGCTCTACTATGAAGGACAGCAGCACAAGGTTGAAAGACAGGCAAGATATTACACCTCAGAATCCCGCTCTAGCCCTCAAAAAACTGATTGTCACAATCTGCTTGGTTTCAAAATAACCTTATTCCTACAGAGGAACTGAAGATTCTGTGGGAGGAGACTTGACGTACTGCAGCTCTGATCACATTTCGGCAACCTGGAGATAATCAATTTATTAGTTATGGCTTCCTTGAGGTGTGACATCACTTGTACAAAACTTGATTGGTTATTCACTCCAGCTAGTGCCTAGCATCTTTAAACTATGAGGCACTTTTTCTGTTATTAGAATCATTTTCCTTGCTAAATACTATAAGCTTGTAATGCATATCATTTCATCAGCTAAGTCTTCTTCATATCGTCCCGTTTCTGGTTCTTCATCACTGTAGCCAGGACCAAAATCCTGAAGTTCATAATCTTGTCTGCTTAAAATGGGAAACATGTCCCCATTGGTCCCATTGCTGATATTTCCATTGAGAAGATTACTTGCTGCACTTTCCATCTCATCAATAGTCATGTCACATGCATCAGCAATCTCGTGTTTTGTAGCTGAAACAAATTTAGGGTCCTTTGCATACCTTCCTAGGCCTTCAGATATAAGTACCTGGCAGATGGAGGGGAGAGAATGAGATACACAGTGGAAATACAGAAGAGCAGACAGGTCATAACAACATTTCTCATTTGTGGAAAATACTAGAAACCCCATGCTGAATCACTACAGCAACCCACTGCAAAACTGCCTGTGTAAAGGACAATCAAATCAAATCGACAATCAAATGGCTCCAAACCACACTGCGTCAGTTATGTGATAATGTAACTGATAATCCAATACATCGGACTTCTCTCTTTAGAAATTTGGCAGTAGTCTTTGATAAACGTCAATCATCAGGCTGATATACTAAAGACAACAGTTGATATATTGCAGATGGCGCAATTAGAACAACTGCCTGAAACACAGAATTCTAGATACGTTCTCGGTACTTTACATGGAAGAAAGATGCTGAAGTCCCATTTGCAAATAAATGTAACAAAGTATATTTTTTAGCTCATAGCAATGGAAAGGAAGCGACAGATGGAAGCAAGAACAGAAATTATGATTCCATTTCCATTAAAAGGGAACTCTCAACATTCTTTAGTCCACCTACAAATCAATCCTTGTAGTTGATACTCACCTCTGCATTTGGTACCCTGATTCATAGAGCTCTTTTTCTTTTATTCAGATTACTGCAAAAATGGTGATGTATTTCTATAGAAACACCAGAGAGAACCGGCATATGCATCTTCTCTTCCCTATCAGCCATTGTGGAAGGGCACTTCATAACTGATCCTCATCTAGAAAACTTAAATTTCAAATCTCTCTGAAATCCCTCCAGTTCTCTGACACACCAACGCTGAGATTTGGATTCAGTAGAAACCCTTCACTACATGACAACTACGAATAAGTTCCCCTGTCTTTACCTAAAAACAGTTTTGGGCTTTGAAAATGAAAATGAAAATTTTCAGAGAGAGAATGTGGACTGAACTATATGCTTTTTAAAGTTAACAGAAAAACCAGAGAGACAGACAATCTTGGCTACTTCAGAGGTTTCTGTAATACTTACCGCTTCTACCAAACTGTCTGCACTCCTCTGTTTGTCACTATGCCTAAAGTCATGAGGTACAGTTAAACTGGCTGGTGTAAATGTTCGGTAGGAAATATCAGGGTCATCTGTGTACCAAGAGCTCCGGTGCAAGGAAGGCAGGCTGCCATTCATATGTTCTGTCGATTCAGCCCTATCAACCTGGATTAGAGGTGTGTAATAGGGAGTACGGTCCCTGTTGGGAGGGGTTGCAGGTGGGGTAGCCCAGGAACGCGTTGAACGACTTGGTGAATGTTTATGAGCTTTGCTGGAATCCAGACCTGCAACAGCCATGACCTGGTAAGGGGAAGAGTTTTAGAAGTTAGTGATTTCAAATGCTCAGTCATACTAATTTCTCATTTCAGCAGTTACTTCAAACCAATCGTTCAGGCAGCAGCTATGCAAAGCTAGCATTTTCTGATGTTTAACAGGACTGAAAGTGGTAAATTGACTGGATAAAGGGGTATTTTTTCTATTATCACTGGGATCACAAAATCTTGGTATTAGCATTAATACAGAAAAGTAATTGCTTATACAATATATTAAACAAAGAAAGCAAAGCGTAGAAACATTCCTTCTGTCCTGCAGGGACAGGATAGGAAGCTGTCAGCATTTTCCAAGCATTCTGGATGGTGTCTCTAGACTACGGAAACTGCCATCTTCCCAGGGCCACGTCAGAGCTGGGCACTGAGCCTCAGAAGATGCGTGTGTTGTACTTGCAAATTCTCACAAACGGAGCTGAGTAACTGCATAGGCGAAGATTAATAGACAGTTGCCGTATTATGCAGTCCTGGTTGAAATTCCTTAGGGCATCCCGACGCTTAAAGAGTCATAGGGGCAAACTACTCATTTTCAATGTTTTGTAGAAGGTCGATGTTTGAGAAGCCTCGTGTCTAGCAACTACAAGCCTACACTTGGCCTAGAAGTCGTGTGCAGGTAAACTACATAGTACACCAGTACTGTTTCAAACAACAATGAAAGTCAGAGGTATGATATAGAAGCTGGAAAAATGTAATTCATTATTAGTTAAGTAAGATTTTGTGTTTACCTGCTGTTGCATTAAGTGAAGTGGTAAAGCAGTGCGATGGTGGAAATTAGGAGAGAGTGGTATGTCATCTTGACTACTTTGTCGGCGGAGGCATTCGAAGTTAAAGGAAGATCGTCTATTTGCTACAGGGAAACCATAATTGATTAGGAAAATAAAATACTTTTCCTCAAAGTCTATTATTTCCAGAGTTCCAGTGTGAGCCAACTATCACACAAATAAAAACATATCCCGCAACAAGAAATGAGTTGTGCTAACAGAAGCAAGCAGCTGGTTATAAGATAAAGGATAGATTCATCGTGTGAGCAAATGCAGCCCTAGGTAGAAACCATACGAGCAGCCTAACATGGCAGGATTTGAAGCAGCTGTTTCACAAAGCAAGCTTGTGTTATGCAGCAGACTGGTTCAGACACTTAACTTCAGAGTTTTGCTGCAAACTGCTGTGAACAGTTACAAAGAAGAGTTTCTTCTTTCTTCCCCATGGTTTTAAACTCTTCTTTCTAATGAACCGGACTTCCCAAAGGAAATACCAAATCCCCGGTTCCTTGGAAGCAACGTGTAATATGAAAAACCATATGCAAGTCAAAGTTGACTCATGTTATCAATTCCTGATGTTTATTCTGTTACTTACGACAATGATAAGCCATGGTCTCTGCTGTTACGTGTGCTGTTATTATTCATGTAAATGCTAGAAAGGAAAAAGTGGAAATCTAAACTGGATCAAGATGTTTGGCTGATGTGGAAATGTTTCAGCTGGTCTTGGTGAAAGCCTAGGGAACAATGGGAAGCAGCGCATGGTATCATTCCTGTGTTAGCTTCAGTGTGAAGAAAACCCGGGTGCTGAACAGCAGCTGGAATCCAGATACGTCCTCACAGCTGTGAGCATCATAGTGTAAAACTGGAAAGAGCCTGACTGCACAAAGCAATGATACAGAATTGTGCTCTCTTGAAACTTATTGATACTATTCTTGGTATCTTTTTTCCCCAACACCAAGAATTTTGTGAACAGTATTGAAGAGTTAGGTGCCATAGACTTAGGATTCCTCATAGTTCTCACCAGGCACTTAGCGCTCTAGCAATACTAACAATCAAGGTTCCTTAAAGAGCCATTGGACTAAAATGGGCACCTCCAGGAGGTGATTCAGTCCACTTAATGCAAACTTTGTGCCTCTTTCCATTGTCTCTATGGTAAATCCAAACACAGGAATGCAAGCCTTGGCTCCTGATCCTAACAAATGCTAAATGTGCCAATACCAAAATGAATAAAAAACAAACCAAAAAGTCCCCTCATCCAAAACAAGACACTGCTTTGCACATCCTTCTCTCCAGGAGAGGGCCAGAAACAACAGTTTAATCATTTCCCAGTGCACTTCTGGAAGTTGCTCAAATACTGTGGTGATGAGTTTGGTATGAAAACCTCTAGAAAGCTCGACACAGAGCTCAATTTACTACCTACAGTACCCAGCCAAGGCACTGTATGTTACATTAACTTGGACTGAATCCAGACGCTAGCAGAAACTAGCTAGTGCAGTGTTGCAGGTTCTTTGGGTTTTCTTTCTCTTTTTTTCTTTTACGTGAGAAGATCAAGGCTTCCTCCCCAGGCCAAACAGCCCATACACTGGTTACAAATAATAGGTTTGAGCTTCTTTTAAAATCTGCCGAGATACCGAGCCTCTGAAATTTCTCAACTGTGTTCTTGAACATTAAGCACATGGTTATGACAGGAGGCCTGACTCTGCTCTTGTGACATTATACTGGTGTAAGTCAAAGGACTTTACTTCCTACATTACCCTTACGCACCTTAGATCAGAACTAGGTCCTCTTATCCTAGGATATCAAATACCCTCTTATCTAGTACATTTATCTAGTTTCTTGTACGTGAGATAAAAAGCGTAAGCTTCCTCTAAAGGAACGTCTGCTTAATACTGTCATCAGAACGTTATCAGAAAAGTTAAATGAAGTCCAAAGGCTGCAGTCACAGGAAACCTTCAACCCTCCCCTCTCGACACTTCCATGGGAAGACCCCAGAGGATTTTTATTGCAGGTTGTTCTCCTGCAATGTATGGAGAGGATATATAAAGCATCCAAATCTTTCTTCACCTTTAAATTCCTCTGCTATCAGAAAAGCTTGTAGAAAGATACACAGGAGTCTCCTTTCACAGTCTCCCCTTTGTCTGATGTCTGTTCCTTCTGCTACTGGAAGAGAGCTAGCAGCTTTCTGTACACTTCACGGTCATTCGTCTGAGTTATTTACCCTCTATAGTGCAAGACTCATATTCTTTCTGCTTCTTCCACCTGTGCCGCTTAAGGTCAGAAAGCCAAACAGCAGAGAGCATTCCTAGTCTTGTCGTAAGGAGCTGAGTGCCCAAAGTGAGGATCCAGCACTGACAGTATTGCTGAAGAATGTTTCTTTTATTATATATTTTGCTGCTGCCCTTTATTACAGCTTTCTGTAGCTTTGAACAGTCTGAGACTGTACTTCAGGCATTGTATAATGATCCCACAACACTTGTCTCTGAAACACTTTTATTTTTTAAATCTATACCTGCATTTTCTTTAGGGTGCCTGAGACAGGAAAGGACTGAAACTTATTTTCCTACCCACAGGGTCCTTAGAGTCATACTTCCACAGATAAATGGACTGTGACTCTGGCTGCTAGCATCATCAGAATGAAAGACAAGTCTGGTTTTGTGAGAAAGCCAGTCCATCTTAGAGCAGACAAAACGTGGAGACTCTTCTAGAAATGATCCTGTATTGTCTTGTCCGGATGGCACTGGTTAGATGGCATCTCCCAAAGACATATGTGACAGACCTGGCTGTGCTGACCATGCCATGCGTGAGAGTACCCTTAGGGACCCTATGGGGCTGCACGGAGCTGAGTGCTGTTTCTTCTGCACCAACCCAGTCTCTTTATTTTAGCCTGGGAAAGCGGTTTATTTTACACTTCCCAACCCCAAGTGCTTCCTCTCTGTGAAGTGTCAGAGGTCAAAGACCAAAATCCAAGAGCTTTGAGTCTGTGCCTAGTTTCACCAGAGGATTAGCACTGCTAATCTCTGCATTATGGCCTGGAACATACAAAACCAAAATTACAAGATAAGAAGCATGAGAGCTTTTAGAAATGCAGATAAAACAATATTGTGCTTGAGATAAGGGGAAACCAAGGGAAAGATCCAAGGAGGAGAATAAACAAAAATGAAAGAAACAGGTAAAAAAATCAGTTGACAATACTAATTCAATCTATGAATTGAAACATTTTCTCCCTCAGAAGAAACACAGAATATTAAGCATTGTGCCTGAGATGGCACAATAAAGTACCAACGTGAGTCTGAAATAAGATGCTTAGCCCAGGGTAACACTTTTCTTTTTCACAGGGATTTGAGAAACTCACATTAAAAAGCTTAAGGCACTTCAAAAGTAAGGAGGAAAAACCCAAACCCAAAGCACCGCTAAGCTCACTCTTGGTTCTCTTTTCCCTGACAATTACCCTGCTTCAGACGGTGGTGTTTACTAAACAGTACGAGGTAAAGCTGTAAATGGCACTGAGCACAACGTCATTAAGCAGCACGTCTTAAGAGACGGGGAAAGTGCCAGCAGGTGAGTCACTAGAGAGGCAATGGCACTGACTCAGGGCAACGCTGCACATCCCTAGGTGTGAATGAAGGCACACGGACTGAAACCCTCTGACCAACGTTTCAAAGCAAACTACTGCTGCGTTCTACCTTGCTCTTTCTTAATTTATCAAATCAAGTTAAAACTGGCAATTAAATCGGCTAATTTTATGTTATTGGATGAGTGAGGCAAGAGATATTAGAAAGACTGACTTGTAAGCTAGGATCCACAGATTCTCTGAGCAGTCTCTCAGGATGGATAGATATTTCTGCCATACACAATAATCCACTAGCAACAGTAATCGAGAAACGTCACGTTTGAAATCCAAGTTAAAAAGAAGCCTTTTTAAACTGGAACATGTCTGAATGCATTTAAATAATTCTGGATTTGCAAACAAATTGTTCTTAATGTACTTACGTGTTGGTGTTGGAGGTAGCAGCCGTCTCCTGGGAGATCTTTTTGTATCGTAACAGATCTGTGACTCATCTTCCTCAAAAAAACCATGTGGGTGATGGTTACCTTTTGGTCTCTCAAAATCTGAGTCATGGCAGTGATATCTACAGTGGTAATCATATATATGCCTGCGTTTAAAATACAATAGAGAAAACGTTATTTCAGTCAGTTTCTGTAAATTGATCTATTGGATTTCTTCTAGAAGATTTTCAAATCTACTCTTTCTCCAGCAAGATACCCGAACATTACATTATATAATTACACGACCCAATTTTAAAATCCAGTTTCTGCATGCAAACTGATTTTGAGATAGCAAGCATACACTTTTGTACTAGTATAGTTATATAGTGAGTTCTCAGGTGAAATTTTTATCAAATTATATTTTCAATGAAGTTATTCTTACCAGTACAGGCTAAAATGGAGGACCTCAGTTGTACACTGCTTAAAAACAAATAAATAAAAATACTCTGTTCTACTCCCGCCATGCTCTCTTGTGAACCCTGGGAACCCTCTGAGCACGGAAACTCAGAGAATGGAATTAAGCCTTTTACATTCTGGATACTTCTCTTGTTGAAAATCAAATCTTGTAAGGCTGTAATTTGACTGTAATTATCATACCAAAAAATTAGTGACCTGAGAATTCTGT
Organism: Aptenodytes forsteri; assembly: GCF_000699145.1. Taxonomy (NCBI): domain Eukaryota; kingdom Metazoa; phylum Chordata; class Aves; order Sphenisciformes; family Spheniscidae; genus Aptenodytes; species Aptenodytes forsteri. The sequence goes on from NW_008795909.1 coordinate 14,173,277, forward strand.
AGAATTTCACTTTCATGCAAATCTTAGCTTTTATGCAAACCAACAAGATGCAGATTAGGGTGCCAATCTTGCCAGAATTCAGATGGCAAAGAAAGGCAGTAGAGGAGGAGGAGGAGGAGGAGGAGGAGGAGGAGGAAGAGAATTCAGCATGTCTGGCACTTGTGCATATGCACTTGTGGATCCAAGATAAAATGGCAATAAACTCCTCTGCTTCTGGGCTGGACTTCAAACTAAAAATCTATTGACAGAAGTGGAGGGTATTTTTGAGAAGTTATTGAATTTATTCAGCAGAAGGGAAACACAGCTATTGTAAGGAAGATGAACACAATCTACTCAAGATCTTGTAAATGCATACGTCTTTCTACGTCATAATGAGAAGGTGAATATTATGGAATTAAAAAAATCACAAGATATTTGCGGAAAAGGTGCATTTAATTTTTTTTTTAAATAGGAAGCCTTTCAGTATTACCAAATATAGGTTGTGTTCCATGGCAGGTTGATACTCAGAAAACACCAGAACAATCTCACATTTTAAAGACTAAATCAGGAATATCAGGCAGGACTTCCTCCCAAAGTAGCACCCACCACTGCCTGAACAACTGGAAACCTATCATTTACGTACAGGAATGGTCCCAAGGCAAAGTTAGGACCTGCCCTGTTGCTGAAGCCGTCGCTGCCTGAAGCCAACGGCACAGTGCTCAAATCAAACTAATTTGGTAACGCTCAAAGCTGAACTAACTTGGGAGCCACTCTTCTAAAGTTAGAAAAACCCACCCCAGTCCATTTCTGAAGAAACTGCATGAAATAAAGTTTCAGAGAAAAGATGAAATTTACCAAAATTAAATCAAGGCCTTTTCTTCTTAAATCTGAAATTAAGATATTGAATGCAAAGATCATGGGGGTTAAACACACAGGATCAGGCAAGAGTTGTTAAAAAACACTACTGGGCCTTGGAAAAACCCTACTGGACAGAAATACTATAATTAACTAGGATACTATTCCTAAGTTTTGGCCAAAGAAAACAGAAATCAGTTAGAAAACTGAGAGGAAACAGGTCACAAAACTAGAATTCTGCAGTTACAGTAAGGAGCCTCAGATTAATACAAATTTAGACATTATGCAGTATTACAAATTTGTAAGAAACGCTAGTTGTTGACTAAAATTCAGTTGATGGCATTTCCATAAAGCTTATGAATAAAACTTAAAAAACATCTACTCCAAACATATAAAGGCCAGGACAACTATGACAGTGTTAAGTGTTTGCACTAAGGAGACAAAACATGGTGCCAAGAGGAGGATTATTAGTAAAGAGGTATAATGAGAATTTTCAAAAGGAAGTCGTCCAATTCTTTATTGGTCCAGCTAGTACTACCGTATGATCTCAGTCCATAGTTACCAGTTTCACCTTTCTTTTAAGTTAAATTAAAAGAAGAAAACCCTTTCTAAAAGCTCCTCTCTCTATCTGAGCTTGATCCTTCTTCCATTGTACGTGAAATTTTATTTATAAATGAAATGCTTCTTCGGTTATGCACTATCTAGTTTATACTCAGTTCAAAGGAAATTTGTGCTTTCCTTTGAATTTGGTACAGAAGTTTTGCTGGACTCGGCACATGACGCCAAATACAGAAGATCTTTGGTACACACACTATTCCCATTCACCGTTTTACTTGCCAGCAGTTGTGGAGTATTAACTTCATCAGAGCATTTTCAGTATAAGTGTGCTTAGTGACGCCTTTACAGACATGCACCTAATTTATTGAAATATTTTTCCCAGTGTAACAAATATCCTCACCTGCTTCCTGACAACATACTGTCTTCCTCATAATATTCTTCCCCACTAAAATATTCCTGCTCTCCCAAATAATGATCATCATTGCAATAGTCTTGAACTTCATGTTCTTCGCGGCAAATAGTAGGTCGACGCCCATCACCAGAGTCAGATCTGTAAGTAGCAAACAAATATTTATATTTTTTTATATTTTAGTTATATAAAAAATGTTTTTGGGGGGGGGGGGAAGACAAGCATTAATAACTCTCTCGTTGTCAGAATGTGGTGTTATAGTAAATTGCACAGAACTGCAATTCAGAACATGACTATTTTATCTGTTTCTTTAAAGGTGACTCCCTTTATTTCCTTATGGTACAAATAAGAAAATAATTAATATGGGGATGCTCCGTGAAGTCAAATACATTTAAGACATTTCTACAAAATATAAATTCAGAATACTTTGAAGAAACAGCCTCTCTCAAATGTCTGAAGTTTGCCAAATGGCTAAAATATTAAGGAGCACTCACTGAGGTATTCCAAGAAAAATCTGAAATGGATGTGCAAATCTAGACATTAAAAACTAGCACTTAATGTACCTTTAGCAATGCACTTCAAATAACACAATATATCCTATTTTTAAAAGCTGTCTTAGAAAATATTCAGACATAAGACCAGGAAAGATTTTGGAACCCCTATAAATGGAACTGTACACGTTAATATTTATCAAAGCTAAACCCAGTGTTTTTTCCAGTCTTCACAAGTCAATTTTAAACAAGGGCTACCATCAGGTGTGATCTTTTGCCTGCTGAAAACTGCGCAAACCTGCCCGGACTCTTAAAAGGGCTTGAATTAATTTTGAACTTCACCAGAAGTTTATCCTTTTAGAACAGGCAGTGGAAAATTTGACTTAGAAATCGTCACTTAAGTTATTCAGCACATGCATTGTCATACAGTTAATTTTGAAAATTGTACTGAAGAAAAAGACAAAGACAAAGAAGAAGACAAAGAAAAAGAAGGAAAAAAGAACAAGAAAAACTACTTCGTCCTCTTCAATTACGTCAGAACAATATCAACTCACCTAATATATGTTTCATAGTAGCGGGTTCTATCCAGGTAAGCCATGAAAATAAGGAGAAAACTATTTTAAAATCAGGTAGTTTAGAGAAATTCATTGGTGATTACAATGTCTGTGCCGTAACTAATAATTTCACTTTACAGAAAACTACTACTTTCAAACCTTATTAAAGTTATATACATTTCCCATACATCAGAGCTATATTTTAAATACGTTTCATACATCAGTAGGCAACAGAAACGAAGCTAAATATACAAATTAGTTTCACGTAGCATAAGTTTTCTTATAGTGTACTTGTAATATATAAACTTATTTAAAAGCAAATACATATTCGTAAGTTTACCTCCTACTGCTTGGCCTTCTACGCTTCTCATGATCAGTTCTGGAGTATGAATGGTAACCGTTTTCAGCTCTGCGCTCACGATTTCCAAAAGTTGTGTGTTTTCCATGAACAACTTTGGACACGTTGGCATTATTGAGATTGGCATTTGTTGAGTTTGGAACTTGCTTTCCTACTGAGTTGTGATTATGATGATTGTGGTATACAGAATTTCCTGCCTGAGGATAGATATTTTTCTCAGTATCACTTGCAGATGGAATTGAAGGCCGCTGAACGTGTAAGGGACGGTGTGTGGTGTTGATCTGTTGAAATGAATCTCGTCTGTCACTGCTAATATGGTTTATATGGTTGCCAAAGAGGGCACCATTCCTCTGTTTTAGGGGAAGAGAAAGAAAAAATTACATCAGATACCTTAACAGAATAGATTTTAGACAGTGATAACTTAATTTTCTCTCCTACATGCATACAAAAGTAGCAATTCAAATAAGCTGTGATTTTTCTTCCTAATTTTATGATGCTTCAGGTGGGATCTCCTGAAGTGATAGAGATGTGATTGTGATAATGACAATATTTGTATTTCAGAGTTAAATCCACATTATGCTGTGATCATTATTCTTTTTCCATACAACTAAATGTGACATACACATTTCTCCACATTTTATTACGCAGGAGAAACCTAGATTTCCATACACGAACATGCACCAACTTCCTCAGAAAGGGACGTGTCTGCTTAATTTTTGAGAACACTTATTCTCTCCTGTTCTCCCAGAGCATCGGTTTGCAACAGGCGTCACTCAGACAGGATGGAGTGCCATGCAACAGCTTGCAAGCATATCTCAAGTAGGTAACATTAAGCTTCAGTGCTTCCATTCCTTCTCCTTGCAGAGGTACGAGAAAGAGTAGTAACTCTTTATTAGCCCTGAAGAGTGTAATGGATGGTGAAAGAGAGAATGAAGTGCTAAGTTATGACTATGACATGCAGCTCTCTTTTACATCTGACCCAGATTAGGTAGCCTCCCTGTCTAGCCAGGTGTGGGTCTTGGATGACAGCAGTCTGTCTTGAAGCTCAATCTAGGAAAGACAGGAGGTAATGATGGTTGGCAGAGAAATGCATCTACTGATGCATGTCTCCAGTGCCACATCCTCCTTTTTTGCAAAGGACAAGAGCAAGCTATTTTTGACATAATTACTGCAGAAGCATGCTTTTACATCTGCTTCTTCTGAAATGCTTGTGAAAAATTAAGTTTTCTTGCTGGCTGACAAATGGTTTGCAGATCGCTCCTGGTTATAATACCAACTTTACGTGTTCACCATCAGACTGGATATCTATAGCGTAAAAGAGGAAAACTAATCTTTTTTTCTGATTGGTTCTTATTGATATCCCTCAGGAAATCGGAAATGGCATTTATATTTATTTGACTTCTGTGTAAGTAATCCAGGCATTCATTTTAAAATACGCAGCTTTGTGTCTGTTGTGATGTGGCCGCATAGAATTTCATTCTCTTCTTCCTATCTACCACTGCAGAAGTTAAGACACTTCCAGTCTAACCTTGCCACTATCAAAATCTGAGACGGCAAGGTTCATACCTTTTCTTAGGATTTGCTTAAGAAAAAAAGAATTAATGAGAAAGAATTAGGGGCAGGAGAATCATCCTGCAGGAACTACTTCCTAAATTTATGATGAGATGCAAGTGTCCTGGTAATACCATTTTCATAGAGCTACATATATTAAAAATATACTTATTTATAGAATATTTATATTGTTCTGGTTTGAGGGAGTTTTATTATTATTATTACTGTTATTTTTACTCCATATTCAGGGATAAGCTCATTCTTTAATCTCATATTATATGATAAAACAATTCAGGTAGCTGTGTTCTGGCATTACTTTATAAACATCTTCCTCCTCCTCTGGATTGTTTTCCTCTGGTTCATCATCTTGCAAGTCACAGGATATAGCTCGGCGTATTTCAGGGCCAATATCATGAAGTGTCCTTAGTCCTGCCTAAATCAATGACAATATCATAACACATTAGGAATGCAAATTCTTTTTCGTTCTTTAATTACAGGCGTGTAAATTTCTTTTAAAGGACAGTTAACAAGTTTTTGTATCCTGACATCCATAGAGGATGCATCCTACTACAAGTCTCTCTACTGTTATTAACAAAAGGCTTATATTGCAGTACAATCCTGCTGAGGTGATCATGTCTTTATCATCACAGTGTGGATCCTGACCACTGATGTTTAAGGAACCCTATGGAAATAAAATTCATCTTATAATAAAGCATAAGTAATCAGCAAGAACTATAATAAAATGCATTTCAATGAGATGTATATTTAATGTTAAAAACATGTTTGCAGCCTGTGTCCACAAAGGAAACACAAGGAGATCTTTGCTATTGCAACAGCAGTTTTAGCAGAGCTCAGATGTAAAAGAAAGCAGTGAAATAATTCCAGCTCATCTGCACTGCACTGCGATATGCAGATATTTGATTTGAAGCTTTAATTTAGGACAGAAAACCATCTAGCTACAGTAACATGGACCTCAGCGTATATCGGTTCATATTCCTCTCAAGCCTGCTACCACAAGCAACCTTTAGGAAAAGGGATAATGCTGAAGCTGCCAAGGACAGACCTGCACATGAGAGAGGAAACAGACATCATACTCAGGGCCAAGAATTCAGTGCTTTTGTATAGGCCTTACCTACTTCAAAAAGGAGATATTTTTCCTGTTTTAACTCCGGCTGTCATGGTCCGAAGCAAAAAACGCAATCTTGTTCTTCCCAACTCTTTCTTTTATCTCCTCAGGTTCAGAAGAAATCAAAGATTTGTTTGTTTAGCCCTTTACTAACACTACACTCACACTACTAATAATCACGCACAGCCCTTGGCTCCATTCTTGATTATGATCTAAAAGTCTGATTTATTATTTTTCTGCATTTTTTGATGCAGATGAGGGCTGTTCCAGCCCATCAGAGCTGCACTTCTATGGCATGACATTGCATGTTACTCGCCCTGGGGTGGCATGAAGGTATGTAGAGAATATTGCGTGTCTCTCAGCTCCAGAAGGAGCTGAAGGACCTTGGAGGGCACCAAACGTGGCTTGGTCCCACTCATGCTGCCTATCACACATGTTGCCTGGAGAACACCACAGCATCGCAGTCAGGTTTCAGCTCAAAACGGAAATAGTTGGTTTGCTGCGGAGCAAAATGGCATTTATGCAGTGTGGGCAATCAGAACCTGGAAAGGGATGAACCAAAAAGCTTTGTATCTAACGGTGTAGATTTATTATAGGCTCCTTTCAGGTTTCACTCATACCAGTATTTGACTTCCTGAAAACGGCGCTTGACTAATCATATTAGCTACGTGTATTTGGCAATTGTACTTTCTTCCTCAGGGATGAACTTTGAGAGTTATGCTATAATTGAACAAGGCTCTAAAAATAATTTCCTAGTGAGTTAATATACAATATACATTTCATGAATACATTGTGCTTTCTCCCACTTCTTATGCTAATTGCATAGTCAAAACCTTAGCAAGGTTGCTAATGTCATCATTTTGTAAGGTGCTAAAGGGAAGTAAAATTAACACTTTAAGGTACAGATTTTGAAGTAGAAGACCAAAGGCTGCTATTTATTTAGCAGAGACAAAGGCAGTATTTATTTAGCAGAGGATTACTATTATATTTTGGTAATTCAATCATTAGCAAGAATATTCACTTGCCTTTCACGCTCACTACCTGCTTATTTAATAGCAAAGAAAACCAGAAAGAACAAAAACCCCCAAAGCTACACTGGCACTTTAACACAAAAATAAACTGAGGTTAGTATGAACAGAATACGATGCAAGAACTACTAACATAAGAAAATAAGCATGCAGAAAAATAGCTGAATAGACCTACGCTATAGCAGTGAACATAAGAGACATAGTAGTCAAGTCTCGATTCCCCAGTGTTACGTATCTCCATAGAGCCCATCTTCTAACGCTGAAGCTGAGTGCACTGCTCTACAAGTACACAAAAGCTCTGTGCTTTCAGTCAAAGCCAGACTCCCCTCAAGCTCAGCCTTCCTGTGAACACAACACGCTCAGACAGCAGTATTATAAATTCTACCCCTGGCAAAAACTACTAGCTTATATTCCTCCCTGCCAAATTGTGACAAAGTCCCACATATGCCTAAAAGCTGAGAAAAGCCATGTGTTTGGCAGCAACATATTCAATAGTAATTTAATTTTGATTATATTTCCAACCGCCTTCTGGTTTACTTCTTGGTGAATTACTCCTTTACTCAAGAGAAAGCAGGCAGCTTTTATCATCTCATCTCTCTTCAGTAATACTCATTTTCTTGTAACAGACCTCTTGCAATGACACAGTCAACAGCGTAAGACTAAAACCTGGATCACCATATGTAAAAGCATATGTTAGTTAAACTAAACCGATCAGCTTTATTCACTCACAGCCAGTACAGAAGCCACAGGTTCTACAAGCAACATCTGCCTGCAGAATTACAATATTCCTCCACTTACTTGCTCTAACAGAACTACCTACAACAATTTCTGTCATTAAAATGACTACTCCCATGTACTGCCTCATTTTACCTGGTGTAATCTGAAAGTATTCTAAGTTTTCTAAGAGCAATTTTTATGACAGGAGAGCACCACGCAGTGAGACAAATTCTCACGCTGAGCTCTTACCGATAAGACAATCCTTCATTAGATCAGTCAGCTACCACTGAAGGGGGGCTGATGTAAAAGTGCAGGAATTGGTACTTATACGTCAGCAGGAAGATCCCTCCTCTGAACCGCATTTAACGTCTTGTGTGAAGGTCGTAGAGGTAGCATGGACTGATAAAACATTTCACTTTACCTTCAAGCACTTCAGAACCAAATCAAAAATCTCTTAAATAAAAGATGACACCCAAATATCAAACCAACCTTCCCCAGATCTCTCCATTCGCTTACAGGGAAGAAGGGTCCTTCTGATACACGTTTCCCTGTATAACGTTGCCCATTTTAGTCTACCCAGCAAGAACCCTAGAGACATTATAATGCACAAGAGGGCAATGGGAGTATATGTTGTCCTCCATTTGTGAAGTTCTAAAAACTGCTACATTTAGATTTGAGATAATTTCTTCTCTTACAAAAAAACTGAGTAGATGGGACTTTTCAAGAAGAGAGCCTGGATAGATTTGTCTACATTTGACAGAGGCGTGCTTGTTTCTTTTTCATTACAACTGCTTAAGTTCTTAGGAGGCAATTATTTCCCTAAGTAGAACTTTTTAAGAGCTTTTGTTGTTACTACATATAATGATTCAAGACTAGCCACACTCCTGAAGCATCGTAATATAATGACTTGCAAAAAAAAAAAGTCAAATTTGAGTGTTATACAGAAATTACTTCCTCACAATCTTTGAGCATGGCTTATCAGAGCTGCAGAGGAAAGGCAGTCACAGCTAAATCCTCTTTACTTTCCCCAAACAGAACAATGAGTAGACACTAAAGACCGATATAAGAACTTTCATAACATTTCCTTTGGCTGGTAAAGGTTACAGAAAGGGTCACACTCTCTCCAGTCTCCCTTATATCCTCATTTTTTTATGGCAGATTCTTAATCCCTGAAGATTTTCTCATGTCCAGAGAATTCTCGCCTTTCCTTAAAGGAAGCTTCAAGATTATTTTATGCCATTTCAGCATAAATTTTTTCCCTAAATAAGTGGAAATGTGAATAATAAATATTGATTTATTTCCTATTTTTTGAGGACCAAAATACCATTCACATCATTTCAAGAAGCAAGGGGCCAGTTCTGCCATCATATATACATCTAATATCCATCTCAGCTCACCAGACTGAAAACCTGCCTGGTTCACAAGGCTGTTAAATCAGTCAGGTGGATCACATTTCTAAGAAAATGTGTTTAATAATCCCAGTATATTGCAGAACACAGAATTGTTCAGTTCTGTTCATCTCTAACTTTCCAACACAGAGTATTATTATTTGCTATACACAAAATGTCTTTGCCTAATGTACCTGTAACTGGAAAAAATACATCTTTTTTTCTCACATTTACCCTATACCTTGCAGCAAATTTTGTTTTCATCAAAGACACTGGAAGATGAAAGGGTCTAACAGAACAGATAAAACATGCAAGAGATGTTTAGGCACCAGTTCTGTAGGGATAACATTGATCAAAACTGCATCACTGAATTATTCATGCTGTTCTGCAAGAGGACATCTGTTGTTTCTACTCAGGTTTTTCTATTTTGTTGTTGTTTCTTTGAAGTAGAGGAAGAAAAGAGATTAATGCTACCGTGTTTCCCTCCAATTCTATTCTAGAGATTTCACTAGAAGTTTGCAAAAGAAGTTATTTCTTATTCAGACACTTCATCTCTAAAATTTAATTTTTGATGCCTTCCTTACTTAATTTTTTCCTTGTAGGCATGAGAAAGACGAGACGTATCAGACCACTGACACACAGTGTGCTGAACAACATAATTACATATTAAACCCAAGCATGTCTTTAAATACGTTCTCCTGTAAATGCACAAGATGACTTCAAATTAACATGGTAATTCTGTGCAGCTGTGCTTTGTGAGGCATAATAGCACCTGCAATGTTTTCAAGATGGCATGAGGCACTAATACACCAGTGCTGTGTCCTAAATAGCATCTCAAGAGACAATTAACGATGCCCCTGGCTCTGACACAGCACTGAAATGACACACATGTGCTTTCAAATGCTGAAATAATAGAGCTGTAGGAGTCCCTCAGTGAGAAAAAATATCATATGACTAGTAACTGTATTTCTGAATTGGTCATTTAGAGAGAGATAAGCTTAAAGATGCTTGAAAAGCACCTCACGCCAAAACATCAAAACATTTAAAAGTTAAACATTAAAACATTAAACAGTTAAACATTCTAAAAAGTCTATTTTTAACAAATGCCAAATAGATTTTAAATCAATTTTCCACATCTATAGTATGCATAAAACATAGTAACACCATTTTAGATATATGTCTTATATTAAGACATTTGTGTATAATGCAAGACTCCAGAGTCATGACTTCTAGAAGAACATTTAAATGCTTATAAATACTGGAACTACAAAAAGATAATTTTCCCTATATCTAAACTCAGCCCACACCCATTTTGAGATATGGTGCAACCTACATATAGATGCAGTTTAAGCTTAGTTTAAGAAGTGCAAGCACAATATCCTTATTTAAATAAGAAGAATCACTATCACCTACACTATTTCTGGTCATGTAAAATACACAATGCTCCCTCTTTTGAGGCATCTTATAGTGATACCAGGAAATGGAAGAGACGCTTCTAAGCTTTCCTTCATGGATTTTAGAAGAATGATGGATATTTAAGTATACTGCTATATAAACTCACTGGATCTGAAATAAGGCATAAACATGAATTCTAAATACTTAGGTCTTCAGAGCTTCAGAATACTGAAAGCCTATGACTCTGAAAATGTCCATATAAACCATTACATTTGTAGATAATGAACATGTTTTTACTACCTGCTTATTTAATAGCAAAGAAAACCAGAAAGAACAAAAACCCCCAAAGCTACACTGGCACTTTAACACAAAAATAAACTGAGGTTAGTATGAACAGAATACGATGCAAGAACTACTAACATAAGAAAATAAGCATGCAGAAAAATAGCTGAATAGACCTACGCTATAGCAGTGAACATAAGAGACATAGTAGTCAAGTCTCGATTCCCCAGTGTTACGTATCTCCATAGAGCCCATCTTCTAACGCTGAAGCTGAGTGCACTGCTCTCTACAAGTACAAAAGCTCTGTGCTTTCAGTCAAAGCCAGACTCCCCTCAAGCTCAGCCTTCCTGTGAACACAACATGAACATGGAAGCACAATTAAATTGAACTTGAGTAACATATTAACCCCTCAGCTGATGCCTACTAGAGGGTTTTTTTCTTTTTTCTTTTACTGTTTACTGCAGGGTTGATATTACTTATAAAATCTGCAGAGAGAAAAAAGCATAGTTTAATCTGAAACACGTTCCCAAAATCAAATTCAGCTCAATAAATCAGTGCTTTTGTGTACTCGTGATGTGAAGGGAAATATCCTTTAACTTTTATTTGTATGTATTAACAAAGAGTGTTACATGTAAATAAATGTGAAATATAGATGCAAACGTTACATAGTTTACAGTAAGTTTTTTCCCTAGGAAAAATGGTGTGGAATTAATTCATTCACTCTAAGTACTAGACGAAAGTAATTAAACTTGTTCATGCTTCACTTAACATTTATTTTACTAGCAATGTGACTACTGTTTGGCTCAATACAAATTTCCATCACTACAAAAAGACATCTCCTAAACTACTGCTACAAATATAATTTTGTTCTGATTTTACCCAGAAAATATATTTGTTCTCACTGCTTAAGTATCAGTCAATAGCATAAGAAAGGCACTGTGAGCCCTAAGGAATTTTTTTTCTCATGTCCTAGGAGCATATATAACACCACAAAAATGATAGTAGATAGCTAACATGAACTGGTCACCTATCATTTCAGAACCACTTGCTTTTCTTCCCTTCATAAGGAGCGAAAACCCCTGGGTCTGTAGAAGACAGACTGTTGTAATTCCAAGGAATATTGTTATTTCATTTCTGAAGATGTTTTTGGTGACAATATGCAAGTTTAGACAAACTGCTGTTGGTTATAATTTGAAGTGTCCTTTTCTGAGTGAGGAGGAATTTGAAACTTCACGGCAAAAAGACTTTACTGAATAGCCTGAGCAGATAATCTCCTGAGACCCATTTCACTTTCTAGAGTGCTTCCTCTTCTCTGATTACATGTACCCAAACAGCAGCCTGTGTTAGGCTAACAGCAAATGCTGCATCCTTGGGGAAAAACTGAGCTATACAGAATAAAAATCACCGTGAATGCAATTATTGTGGAGTAAGAAGGGGAATTCCTGCCTGCTGCATGCTCTGGCATTCACAAAGCCAATCTAGCTTTGCAGGGAGCTCAGTTCTAATCTCCTAACTCAGCCCAAACTTTTATTGGTTCTCCTCCCCCCCAAACATTTCTCAAACCCCGTATCAGAAGAAGCTGTTTGCTTTATTCCAGTTGGGTCGAGGTTCTGGCCCCAAAATGGTGAGGGGGCTGCCAGTGACATTCTCTTGACACAGTATGCAAGTTTTGGTCTCGCGCAACCAAATAAAATTCAGGCAAAGGATGAGATTTTCACAGTTTCATCTGTTAAAACTCCTAAAGTCATAATGACAAAAAGAAGTGTTCTGTACTTACTCTAGTGTTAATTCAGAAGCTGCTGATTTTACAGCTTCTACACTGTCCCCTGAGAGGCAGACACAGCCACTCCTCACACTGCAGTGCCTGGAAGAGTCTGATCAAATGCTGGACACGGTTGAATAAAATCTCTTACAGAAGTAAACGTCTGCCCAACCACCACTATCAGTTTTCCTTTTCTTTAGTTTATCCTGTTACACTACCATTACACTGCGGAAGAGCCACCTGCATAGTGAAAGAGGCATTTCTGAGAAATATTTTATCAAATTAAGGACCAAGTATCGCTACCTTGCAGAGAGAGAAATTCAAGTAGGCTAAAGAGAAATGGAAGGGGAAGAAACAAATAATTTTAACAACAGGTGTTTTTTAAGCTCTGCTAGTTTTCCTGTTAGAGAATTCAGTATCAATTTCAAATGTATTCAGACTTGTCACTAATCAAGATCAACTGTAACATCCTCTTACTTAACAGTTTCAAAAGGACAGAGGCAGCAGATTTAACAGCACTGCATGAAAAGTGCCGCTCATTTCAAAGTGAAAGCAGAATCAAGTGCAACTCCTTTAAAGAACTGCTTTGATTTTGTTTGCAGAAAGGCAGGGTAACTCCTCATTACCTATAAAACTCTCAAAACCTTGGAGGGGAAAAACCGCACCTTATTTTTTCATTTTTTCTTGATGTTTTGCATCGCTTGACGTCTTTGACATCAGAGAAGCAGCAGCCAAGAGGATTCCTTTATGTGATTCCCTGTTTGTGCACATCTTTATCACTGATGTCAGATACATAAATATCATCTGGGCTGGGTAGTTAATGCATACTGCAAGTTATGACTATTTTTCTTTTGTTTTATAGAGCAATACAGTAAAGGAAGAACCTAAAGCAATAGAAAACATTTTTCACTAGTCTGAATTTTTCAAACACCTGAAATTAAATTTGAGAGCGTTAGCATTGTAACTTCAACTAGAATTAAGGATGCAAGAGATGTGTATTTAAGAAAGCAGGGTTAAATAAAACAGTTAATTCAGAAAGCCTAGGAACCCTATTAATTATTTCCTCAAGCCATTGAGCCTCCCCTAACTCAAAACTGCTTTTCAATAGCTACGTGACTATACATAACAAAATATTCTTTAAAAGTAAGAAAAAAGTACATCCTTTGCATTCTTCAAAAGTCAAAGGATGATAAAAATTTCTTGAAGTTTAAGAGTATTTTATTGACAAATATATACTAATAACTGGTTCAAGTGGGATTAAGAGGCTTGATAAAGTCAATTTTGCTGTAGTAATTTGTCTGTAAAGTGCTGGAAAAACATTTTGACGTCAATATAACTGCCACAGAATGCTTTTATCTAGTGAATTGCGAATGACAGAAAAGACCTTTGGGAGAAGGGTAAAATTTATTGATTTTAGTTATTACATCTACTGCCAAAACTTCTTGATCTAACCAAAAAAAGTGTATCTTTTTTACTTAACCTTGAAATTAAACCCTTTTTGTGTCTCTCTAAAGATAACATTTTCCAAAGAACAGTATTTTTACACACGCTCCTTAGTCAGTCTGCCTTCCTGGGTCCACAGATTGAATCTTTAGCTAAATCATGTGGCTTCCAAGGGAAGATTTATTGCCACGCTTGTTGAAGCAGGACTTATTAACATGACTAATGCAGGCCACCATAAAACCTCATTGGACTTTCCTGAGCTCACAGAATTTTGTCCTGTGTTATGCAATTCTCTTCAACTAACTAAAGATGGTGTCAATGACTCCTTATCTCTTATATTAGATTTTTTTGAAGTGCTTTTCTTGCTGAAAACATTACTTTTTATGACCTTGAATTCTAGTTGTAATATTGTGAAGATTTTGCTTCGCAGTTCTACAAAACTTTTTATCTTCCATGTCACGGTTCTTAAATTACTGCGCATCGTTTTTCTGCCTATGTTAACATAAGTCATTCCATCAGAAACAGCGGCATGAGAAGTAAATGTTTTAAACAGTTTTAGCTAAAAGCAAGGCATCCAACTTAATATCCTAGAGTATAACTAAAGGACTAGTAAAAAAAAAAGTAGGCATAACTCTCTTGGAAGAAGCAGTGCCTTAGGCCATTTGACAGTTACATGGTTTTCCCTTCAGTATCTTCAAAAGTACTAAACAAAACTATCATAAAAACAATAAAAAAACCCAAAACCCCAACAAAATACCACTGAGAACATGAGGAATAAAGGAAGGCAAAGAGGAGTGATAGATGTTAAAAAAATTCTGTTACATTCTCATAAAACGGGGAAAATGGCAACATCCATTAATTTCTTGCCTCAACAGTTGCCCTGAGAATTAAAAAACAGAATGGGTTTTGTCACAAGGAGCGTATACCTTCTCTCTCAAGGTGGATGTTTACTCCCTGAAGCCAGGAAAAGAGTGACATGGCCAACTACAGGAATCAGCAGGATTATAGAACTGTAACTCACCTCTTGCTTCATACAACAGTTAGGAATGGATTGTAAAGCTTGATAACATGTTGTTTTCTTCCTTTCTTGCAGGAGAAAGGCAATAAGGAAGGTCAGGCTAGATAATGCAGCAATTGCAGGGTTTACGAGATACTTAGGAAGCATGTTCTTAACTAATTAACTAGTTCTGCAGGTAATTCCAACTACCCCAAGGGAAGTTACAGATGTCAGCAAAAGTACAAGAGCATTTATTGCTCATATAGCTTTGGACACAAACTGGAACAGGTGACATTGCTTTTTATCTGCTGGTTTGATTGAGGATTTTGCGACATGACAACTGATCTGCAATAGGGTGAGATGCTGATGAGAATATATGAAAATACGGTTGGTCTTGTTCTTTACAAATAGAAGAACCAGATGGCTGGAAAGCCTTTTCTTATCGTAGCCTGATAAAAGTATTTTCCTCATCTTATTTAAAGCTTTAAGCAAACAATTCCTAGTATAGGAAGGTTCTGAATGACAGAGCTTGAAAAACTAAAGACAGACTTAGCCCAGGTTCTGCTGCTCTCATCTCTTCTGGTAGTCCAGAAAGCAGAAGCTGTTTGCAGTGGTATTATCATGACTACTGGATACTGTGAAATCTTAACTAGTTTAAAGAAGAAACTAAAAAGCTGCTGCTGAAGTCACGTCCCTGCCCTGGTTACAGGAAGTTTCTAATTTCAAAAAGAAAGTTCTCAAAACAACGAAAAGGTAAGGTAAATGCAGCCAAAAATAAAAATAAAGGTCCCATATTTACTGGCACATTTCAGTGACAGGAACTCAGGTGTAGCTGAGGATATTTTTCCCCTCCAGAGAGGAGAGAAGGCCAACTAAATTAGTCCTTTTTTTGTTCACAAGCTGTTCCACCCATACGTTAGTAAGCAAAGTCAGGTGCTGCAATACTGGATGCGCAGTTTGTATGATTAGTTTACGCGGAGATAGATAAATAAAGAGTAAATTCATCTGGATGAACTGGGTAATAAAGATGTAAGTCCACTGTCATTGCTATATGAAGTTCCTTCAGTGTTTACAATGGAAGCGTGGCATATATTGACATAATAGTCATCACAATTTCCCTAAGAAATTGGGTAAGAGACAGAGTGATATTGCATGTTTCTGCTTTTCCTAGTATATTGTTTACCAGAGAGATCTGCAAACATTAGTTTACTGAGAGTATCTGAGAGAATAAATGGAAAAATAGCTACTATTAGCTCTCCAAGAACTGAAGTAACAACTTCATAGTTACAAGCCTTTCACAGATCATTCAACAAAATTTCTGTAGTTGAAAAACAAGTTTAATGGTATACCCATAAATTATGCTGCCAAAAACAGTGGTTAGGAACATAGGTTTTTGAAAACATTGAAGTTTTATAAGCATTTAAGCTTTGGACAAAGCAAGTCTGGAACAAAGAGGCTGAAAATGGAGAGACATTAGATTTTTATATATTATAAGGCCAAAAGGATCCTCTGTGATCATTTATATTAACTTCCCTATAATACATCCAGCCGGACTGTTCTCGGGGTGTTGATGAGAAGAAATCAATTCCTTGTTGAAGTAGAACATCTCTTTTAGAAAGATATCCAGGTCTGTTTTAAACCTGTATCCTCATATAATTAATTATTCTAACAAACATGGCATTTTGACTTTGAATTTGACTTGCTGTAGCTTCCAGTATTGAATTATATTATCCCTTTACATGCTGGACTGAAAACCCCTAAGTCTGGGCTTTTTCCCAACCATAGGTTTCAGGTTTCTTTGAAATGGCATTTCCACTTTTATTTGGTAAATCAAGTTGAGTTACTACTGATTTGTTAGAAAGACAAAAGTAGAGGAGAGGAAAATGGGGAGAAAGAAAGAAATAACCTTCCCATCTACCAGCCTCGCTCATTTTATTACCACAGGAGCATTGTTTTAATCAGCAAAAAACTAAGTGCCATGCCTCAAATTCCATATGCCTTTGTAAATTTCTGGCAGAGATTCATAGTAATTTTTTTAGCTGTTCTGAATTGAAAAATTATTTGTCTAAAGACAGAGGAAGAGCTAATTCTTTCCAGTTTCATCTTGCCCTCCGTCTTCGTTATTGAACAGGAAGCACGATCTGATAGTAAACAACAGAGCACACTCACATTTGGAAACTCAGTGTTTGTTTCTATGTTGTTACAAAAACACAAGTGGAAAACCGTAATACTGTGGCCTAAAACTAACTTGGAGCTCCTTATGCTCAAATGCTTCTGAAATGAAGAAGTTTGCAAAGTCCTTCCTAAAAATCCGCTTTCACTTCCCTCTCAACTGTTTCCAGTCTTTTTTTTTTAATCTTTTCCATTTCCCATAATTTTCTCTTCTCTCATGACAGGCAAATATAGTTCATACTGTCCTGCCAAGCCATGTGTTCACACATCCATAGCAAGAATCGTGATGAATCTTTCTCTGCCTGTTGCATCTCATGCTTATGGTGACTTGGAACAGAATGTGTCAGAGCTGCCAGCAGAGACATTCTTAGGAAATAGGAATGAAACAAATTACCCACTTAAGACAGCAAAGATCATTCTGCTAGATCAAAGTACAAACCAGCAGGATTTTTAACAAAGAAAACAGTATCTGAATCAGGTTAACACATTCCTCCCCTTTTAGAAAGGGATTTTCACAACATATTCCTAAATTTTGGCATCAGAATAAAAAGCTATCAGAAACATTAAATATCTTTATAGTTTGTTAATGCTACTCAGCATTAACTGAAATTCAGAAAGTCCCAATCCAATAAAAATGGTGCAGTGTATGATGTCTGGAATTATTTGAGGACAGCCTTCCGTTTGCCTGTTTCAAAGTTCATAATACAAAGGGTATCACTGGACAGAAATGTTCAGAATATACTCTTTAGATGACATATACTCTATGGACTGCTTGCTGCAGGCCTGTTGAGAGACAGATGGCCAAATCTATTGTCCTGGTTTCCATTTGATAGCTTATTTTAAAAGACAGACAGAAGTATATGACATTAATGTAGTATGCTAATATTACTTCCTATAAAAGAAATTGATTAATGTGAAGTTCAAAATTTGAAAATATTAAAAAATACTGATAGGAAGGTATTTCACCAGTAATCATAAGTGGAAAAGAAAAAGAACAATGAGAATTAAGAAGAAGAATGATACCATATAAAAACCTCTTTACTATAAGGTAATGCATATTAGGAAGTTTTCCAAGAACTGGCTTATAGCATTGTAGGAACACAGAAATTAAGGAGTTAAAATGAAACAAAGAACTGCAATGATAGCTCAGAACTTCATTTATCTGATTCTACACCAGCAACTTTAGACTGTGATGTATCAACTAGACTTGCTAAGAAATTTTATAACTGTTGCTACTGTTTGAGTAATCCACAGAGAATAACTTTTTGCACTTACCTTGTTATAGACAGAATAGCAGGATTACGTTTTACTTTTCTGACGAATAAGAGCCAAAAGTGTCCCAGCTAAATAAAATTCTTGCAGCACTGCACAATCATCAATATTCATCTACCTGCTATTTCAAGTAAGCTCACAAAATGGTTAGTTAAAAATGTAAAAACAAAATCACCTGCAGAGCAATCGTGGTATTCTTCGCAGGATATTTCCCCACCAGTCCTTGTTCTTTGCGTTTCTTGAATTTCCTAAAGTAGTCCTGTATCAGGAAGGTGGCATAGAACTTCCCCACGGTTACCTCATCATCTAAATGAACAGACCAGACAGATCTCTCCCAAGTCAGCACATTTATCAATAGCCTGTACACTCATATCTGATTTGGGGGGAAAATGTGATGGGTGCAATAGGTACTATGCTTTCAGCTTACAACAATGGAACCTGTAACTAGCTTAAAAGCAATGTTTTAGCAAGCAGTCTAGGCTCAGTCAGTTAAATGAACTCATCCTTAATAAAAAAGAAAATACAATACTTTACCAAATCTCACGTACTTCTAAGTAAGTTCGTGTAAGTTTCTTACAAAACCATAAACATGTTTGTATATGCATTGAAGCTGAAAGACTGGCTTTAGTTACTTGGAATAAACAGATTAAAATAAAAGCTACTATGACTTACATACACTTAGGTTTATGAAAGGCAGGTCCTGCTTGACTAACCTGATCTCCTTCTATGACAAGGTGACCCACTTAGTGGATGAGGGAAAGGCTGTGGATGTTGTCTACCTAGACTTTAGTAAAGCCTTTGACACTGTTTCCCACAGAATTCTCCTGGAGAAACTGTCTGCTCAATGGCTTGGATGGGCATACCCTTCGCTGGGTAAAAAACTGGCTGGATGGCCAGGCCCAAAGAGTTGTGGTGAATGGAGTTAACTCCAGTTGGCGGCTGGTCACAAGTGGTGTTCCCCAGGGCTCAGTACTGGGGCCAGTTCTGTTTAGTATCTTTATCAACGAACTGGACGAGGGGATCAAGTGCACCCTCAGTAAGTTTGCAGATGACACCAAGTTGGGCAGGAGCGTTGATCTGCTTGAGGGTAGGAAGGCTCTGCAGAGGGACCTGGACAGGCTGGATTGATGGGCCGAGGTCAATCGCATAAGGTTCAACAAGGCTCAGTGCTGGGTCCTGCACTTGGGTCACAACCACCCCACTTGACTAACCTGATCTCCTTCAATGACAAGGTGACCCACTTAGTGGATGGGAAAGGCTGTGGATGTTGTCTACCTAGACTTTAGTAAAGCCTTTGACACTGTTTCCCACA
>NW_008795909.1:14192945-14224952 GCF_000699145.1 Aptenodytes forsteri
CGTTGAGGTGCTGGAGCGTGTCCAGAGAAGGGCAACGAGGCTGGTGAGGGGTCTGGAGAACAAGTCTGATGAGGAGCGGCTGAGGGAACTGGGGTTGTTTAGCCTGGAGAAAAGGAGGCGGAGGAGAGACCTCGTCGCTCTCCACAACTACCTGAAAGGAGGTTGTAGCGAGTTGGGTGTTGGTCTCTTCTCCCAAATAACAAGCGACAGGACAAGAGAAAATGGCCTCAAGTTGCACCAGGGGAGATTCAGATTGGACATGAGGAAAAATTTCTTCACTGAAAGGGTTGTCAAGCATTGGAACAGGCTGCCCAGGGAAGTGGCGGAGTCACCATCCCTGGAGGTATTTAGAAGATGTGTAGACGTGGCACTTAGGGACATGGTTTAGTGGTGGACTTGGCAGTGCTGGGTTAACGGTTGGACTTGATGATCTTAAGGGTCTTTTCCAACCTAAACAATTCTATCATTCTATGTTCATAAGAGTGACTCTATTAAAAAAAAAAAAAAAGGTCCTGCTTACAACATCTCTCTTGTTTTTTCCCACTGCTGAACCAAATTTGCTTAGTCAGTGTATCAATATAGCATTGTTCTAATTGCATAAGGACTTAGACATCTTTACAGCCTGGTTTGCTATGCACATTTTTTTATTGGTGTCATGCCTTCACTGTAATACCCAAGCATCTTCCAGTTTGAATTTTAGTTGTGTCCCAGATGCTCATGTCGGGCTGTATCTTCTGCTATCTTACTGTTACCCAATAAGACAGATTGTAGACTCTGAGGAAATCCCACAGAGGTTACAACTTCACATATTTTCTATGAGGCTGTTGTTTAAGTGAAGATGTGGTCCACCTAGATAGTTGATGATCATAATAGTAAATATGAAACAACATGTCCCTTTCCCACATTATTGTATTGTACCAGCTCTGCTGATAGAATGAAAATAACTTCCATCAGCTAATTTAGTACAATTCAAAAGATATGCAAACAGCAAGTGCAGTAAAACCTAGCATTTTTACAGAGTCACTGTTGTGAACAAAATCCAAATTTCAAAGTTTTCAGAGTTCAAAGGCAGGTACCTTATAAGGATATCAAAATCGCCTGCTTCATAGCATGTTAAGAATGTATGTGCCTGTTTTATGAGTACCATTGAATCATTCAGCTGTGCAAGTTTGATCTCTTGATGAGTAACGCTTGCCAGAAAACTAGGAATAGTTTTCTATTAAAAAACATTGCTTTTGTTTTCACACACTTTTTCTCCCCTAGAGTTACCTGGCATGAAGTTAGCTATTTCCCTTTCTGCTGTGTTGCCTAATCTCTCGATTTTTTTCAGTATCTTGAGACAGCTATTTACAACGTGGTTGCTAGTTGGTTACTGCCATACATAAAGGAGGGCTGGTGTGTTTTAAGCATCAAAGTTCTCCCCACTGTGAGGGCCCACATCCTGATGGACAGTAAATTCCCATCATTCCAGTTGCCCTTGTTGGGACAGACAGGTGCTTAACACACCCCAGGGTCAAGGTTACTCTGTACAGTTAGTTGTGACTTGACTAAACACAGAAAATCT
This sequence comes from Aptenodytes forsteri, assembly GCF_000699145.1. Lineage (NCBI taxonomy): Eukaryota > Metazoa > Chordata > Aves > Sphenisciformes > Spheniscidae > Aptenodytes > Aptenodytes forsteri. Next base: position 14,194,510 of record NW_008795909.1, read on the forward strand.
AATGTGCCCAGACACATTTTAACACACCTTTGTTAGAAAGTATGGATTTTTTTTTTATGTCATTTGTTTTTTCCATATTTTAACTCTCTAATGGAGCTTTAGGATAGACCTGAGTTTGTTTTTTTGTTTTGTTTTGTGGTTTTTTTTTTACATTTGAACACATTCTGTTAAGCAAGCTTTTTCTGTAATTGATCGTCAAGCAAATTCTCTAATCGATTGTCATATACTGTAATGTCATGCATTAGCATTTGATTAAAACAGTCTCGCGTCTTCATTTTATCAATAATAATATGTCCCAATGTATCTCAGTAATGATAGTATTTCTAACAGTATTTTTACCTGTAATTTGACACAGCTTTTGCTAATTTAAATTTAATTAACTGTCTTCTTTTCGTGACTTGCTTTCACATCAATAAAAAAGATGGGAAATCCAATCCATGTACAATACTGTTTAAACTCATTTTTACCTCTGTGACAAAATTTGTCTCAAAATAAATCCTCTACCATTCAAAACAAGCTCCTCTTATTGTAATGTCTGAAATGGAATGTATGCATGTGAGAAAGTACAACAGGCTTCAACTTCAGTAAAAATGTACCACGGATGTATTCTCCAGGCATTTTATTTGTCTTTAAATGTATCAAGGCAAAAATAATTATAATAATTGCTTTAAAATATCTTGGCTGGGAGACCAGTCTGTTGCAGGAAATATCTTAGCACATTAAAGAGCCTGCTCTGCCAAATACTGGCATCTCTTCAAGGGTCCAAGTCCCCCCAGTTCCTGCTACAAAATAGCAGGAACTCTATAGCTCACAAGAAAAGCTCACCAGTCTACAGATTCAGTCTCAGCAGTAAAAAGCTTTTTAATTGACTCCCCAAATCTAAGTTCTAAACTTTTTGTGAACATTTGCTTTGGTGTTCATCTGTAATCTCTCTTGGCAGCTCCCCAGGAGACTAATGGTGGTTTGTCTTAGGAAGAGATCTCTTATAAAGCATCTGCTCTAAACTTGCCTTCCTTAGTTTAGCTGAATCCATTGATCTGCAACGTAGCCTTGGTCTAACTCCCCAGATAAGCCTTTCCCCATCCTTTATACTATTTTGTTTCAAGTATTTGAACAGAACTTTTAAGGAAGTGATATAGCAAATGGCTCCTAGAAAGAACAAGCACATAGAAGTGACAGACTTGATATAACATACACTGCTATGGGTTGCACTTAGAGCATGTCTCAAGTCAGGCTATGACATTGCATGACTACTGACTGTACCTGAGATGACGATACCCGCCAAGTCTCAGTATGCAGAAATGAAGGGCCCTTATTGATCCCTCTGGACACACATCAACTTTTTATAAGCATATTAGACGCATTACCAGTTTGCTGAATTGTGCATGCCGAAGTCTGTATGTACAAACAAGACGCATGTGTACTTCACAGGCACAGTCAGTTGTACTGCAGACACGTGCACACAAGAACGGAAGCCTGGCCAAGGGGAGCCATCCTTGACTTTGTTTTTTGAGTAACACACATATAGCCAGATATGGACAGGTATAGGGAGGCAGCTAAGCATAACTGACCACAGAATAGACAAATCTGTAATTACAATTAGTGGCAGCAAAAGGAATCACTTCAGTAGGAAGTTTTTGGAAGAGGGCAAAAAGTATTAGGCAGGATTAAATGGGCTTGCAGGTAGAGACTGGGGAGTTTAGAGAATACAGGTGTATCTTTAGTGATTTGTATGTATTTCTCTTACTCTCTAGTCTCCTAAGAATGTTAACTCATTCATACATTCAGGCATTTGAGTGACATTCTACGTTTTTGCAAAGCGGTTTCATTTTTCTGTACTGAAAATGTGTTGCTAACTATTAACATTTTAATTAAGTTATAGTAATAAGTTATTTAACCAGTACCAATAATTAACCAACTGTTCATTTCTAGTGCATCTATTTATAATACAGGAAAAAAATGCTACACTGATTATTTTCATTCTGCTCTGCAAATAATTGTTCTGTTTGTGTTCTGGAGGCATGGTCACAAGCACACGAAGGATCTAGCATTCAGTAATACCAGCAAAAATAATACTGGAGAAAAACATTATAAACTAGACCGCTCAATACTTTTAAGTGCAAGTGGTTTTAACATACTGAATTTGGATGCATTGTTGATTTATATTGAAGAGAATTTTCTGTCTCCTAGTAGATTGTTATTACCAGCTGTCACTGGTGTTATTGTCATTTACAATTTTCTATTGAATATTAAGCATCAATAGAAATGAATCTCTACTGCATACTAAGCTATTTTACACTCCTATGGCATATGAGTGCAAAATAGCTATATTGCTCTTTTTTCTAGGTGGGTTACAATATTTTCAATTTTCAGATAAGTCACAACAAGGTCCACAGAGAAACAAACCAAACTGAAATAAAAAAATTCATAAATCTTAAGGACTTCCCAACATGTTCTTATTTATACTGGGTTGTAGAAGCCATACTGTTTCCTATCAATCAAGCAGTAATCCAGGTTTTCAGCCTTCTAGCTGAAGAGCTACATTTGCAGAATAAATATTAGCAATGAATTTTAGTATAGCTGAAAATAAATATACAGCTTATATTCAGCGATGAAATGAAGTTGAAGTTAATAGTGAGTTACTATGTAAGATTAGTTCTAGGAATGTAATCTTTACAGATTCTTTGTCAGATTGATTTAGGCAGGCACAGCTCGCTATTCTGAAGCATGCATCTCTACTTCAATAAAAAAATGTAGGGGAATAAAGTTGGCAAGAGGCAACACTAATTCCATGCCACCACCCTAAAACAGAATTGCTTCAGAATATTCGGAAAGACTCATAGTTGAAAGGAACAGAGGCTGCAGAAAAAGCTCAAGCACATAGTTACAACAATAACAAAGCAATTCATCTATGCCATGCAAGCACTTAGGAGTAAGGCTAAAAACAACAGAGTAGAACACAAAAAGTTGTTTTAAATGTGCAGTATCAGTTCCCCTTTGGATAGTCAAATTTACTAGATTTTTGCCTTCATCCCCACTATTATCTGGCAGCCACCACGCCAACAGCAAGTGGCTCCCTCCAGCGACAAAGCTAATGCTGCTTCTTGGGTCATGCTGAACAGCAGTGCAGCCAGCATGCTCTTCCTCCCCTAGAGACTGAGAGTATCACCTTCAGAAAGGGATCAGCCTCCACCACCATCGGGCCTGGGATCTTGAGTCTGCTTCCAAACCTGAGTCTGATCAGTCTTGAAAGCTGCCGTAACACTATAAAAGTACAATAAACTACAAGAAATACCAGATGATTACAACGGATCTGTGTATTGGATGTCCAGATAAATACATCCTGGGTGTGGGTGACAGTGCAACAGATCCTGCACCTTTAAAACTTGAAAAAGCAAGTAAAAAGCAATCACCTAAACCTACACTACAGCATATTAATAAAAATGTATATATTGAAAAAGGCTAAATATATATATTACAATATATATATTTAAAGAGAGAGATATAACAAATATTTGACATGTCATTTTACAGCACGTAGGGACACCTAATATACGTGCCTTATAGTTCTCACAAACGGATTGGTGTCATTAGAATTTAGATATCTCTTTACATGGGCCATATTCATATCTCAGTCATACTGGCATAAATTTGAACCATTTCCATTATCTGTTGACTATGGAACTGCTCTGGTTTAAACTAGTGTAACTGAGATAATTTAGCCTCTTGCTTTATCAGTTTAGCAACAAAATTAGTTTTAAACTAGCAATTAAAATTTTTCAGTTTTCTCCCAGAAGTATTCAACATATACAAGGATATAAGCTATAATGTAGTGCACATTGTTAAGCTTAATTAGCACAAAACATGTTATTTTGCTCAATGCACTGAAATCAAACTAAGTGTAGTTTCTTTCGCTGAATGACTTTAAATCAAGACTAGATTTAGGTCTAATAAGGCATTTTTTTCAGGCAAGAAAATAAGCATAAGATTTTCCTCTCCCATTTTGATCTAAGGAAGTTGTACTTATCAGTCCTATATGTATTGCCTAGTCTAACAGGATATAATTTTCTCTATATTTATTTTGTTATCATTGTTTGCTGTCCTTTAATGACATCATAATTGCAAAACTTAGTAATTTTATTTCTTTGGTTCCTAACAATCTAGAAAGACCAAAAGGCACAGAGAATAGCATATTGCAAAGTTTATCAGACTGACCGCCAGCTGGAGGGACAACTTGGTCAAGTAATTTCATGCTCGTTTTCTTCCATATTTTCTTTATAACTGCTCTAAGTTCTTCATTTGCTTGCTCTAGGTTACCTGTGGCAATGAAATAGAAAAATGGAGGATGGCAATTATGTTTCAACCAGCTGCAATGAATGATCCTTTGGATATTAATTAGCTGTATACAAATGAAGACTGTGATAAAGATGCTTTGCAGCAAGCCTAAGCTACCAGAAGTAGCAGATAACAATACTACAACAACTAAAGAGAAGAAAGGGTGTAAGACTGAGCTCCTGGGGCTTTCAAATCAGTCTCTGGAGTACTGCAGAGGTCAACCATAATTTACAGATCTTGGCTCTACTCTGTCACTGCTTAATACCTTCCACTTAAATTGTGCAGAAAGTGATGACTTGCTCTTTACAAGCCACTTCTTTCTTGATCCAAAGCTGAGCCTTTATTTGTTTAATCATAGTAATTACTCAGTTGTACAGGCTTGAAAGTTCAGGCAACTGACTACTGAGCAGGTTTTTATCTCTTGCAGCACTCACCTAAACCACAGCGATGCCTGAGGAGGCTTAATCTAATCAGTTTGTTATTGGCAGTGGAACTCAAATTCTGCTGAGAATAGCAGAAGACACAGAACAGAAAGTAGTAAAAGATGGTAAAATAATGAAAAAATGTATGAAAATAGAATGAGAATTCTTTGAAACATACCACTATTTTAAAAAACTTTTCCCTCTTTGATGCAAATGACTGAAATCCATTCAACCCAGTCAGAACTGGCCTCAACCAAATTGGGGACGTTACTTTCAAGTGTGCAAAAGTTGCAGTTGCACCAATGTGGGATCCAAGGCACAAAGTTAAAGAGCAGTGAGGAAGAAGCATCTTGATTGGACAGAAAGGGAAACTCATTCATTCCTTGCAGTAGAACTCCTGTTATGCCACTGCTACATGTTTTTATCTGACCAGATAAAAGCATATAATAATTTCTGAGATTTCTTGGGCTCTGGCCTCACTATCCCTTTCCTTTCATTTTCTAGCAAATCAATCCTAGCAACAGTGAATACAACCCATGATCCAAAAGCAAACCAAATCCAGTGAGACTAAGGCAGCCTTACTCATGTCCAACAAAATGAATAAAGTAAATTGTAACTTTTCCTCATTGTACCTTCTGACAAGTGCAGTAAAGGCTTTACATCCAAGAACCTTACCTTCTGTTTTTATCTTTAGAGCAGTCCTAACCAAAGCAAACAAAGTAGCATTGAACATAACAGTTCCATCGCTGTTTAGTGGCATATTCATGGCTACTAACCTCTGTAAATGAGAAAAGCAAAACAAATTTACATGCGGCTTTGTTTGGCAAAAACCTCCTGTAATGTTCACTTCTGAAAAGCTGATTTATTCAAAGAATAATATCCACCGAGAGGCATAAAAATTATGTAAGTCTTCAAAAACAGTTGAGTCTTCCATCCTAGCTGTGTACAATAACCACCCAATGTTGCTTCTTTCTGATATTAATCACCATTAATGATGGTGATTTTACATTGGTGGTAACTACTCAAATGAGTACACTGAAAGAAATGACACTAATTTTGCTGGTTTAAGTTAAGCCTGCAGAAAAACGCGAGAACTTGAGAGTGAAGGAGACGTCGTGAACAGACAGGATTACTGTGCATATATTGGGCAGAATTGAATGAATGAATGAAGAAAACAGGGTAAAACCTACCTTGCAGGCCACTCGGTGAGGGCATAATTTGCCAAAACCAAGTGGTGGCTGAATGCGTCTCAGTAACGTAACCACATCAAGATGCTTTATCCTTCCCCTAGAACCAACACACATCAGTTACCAACCATACATACATTCCCAAAGAATATACTATGCTCTGATTTATACCAGATAAATCTTATCAGAGAAATGATCTAACTTACTTTGCTTCAGGGTCATATTCTGACCATATCCTTTTGAACTCATCCAAATGATGGGGACCCAGAATAGACCAGTCACGTGTCAAATAATCAAAATTATCCATAATGACAGCCACAAATAAGTTTATAATCTAAAAAAGTAATTAAGAACAATCTGCCTTAATTATTTTGAAATTAAAAAAAAATATTCAATAAATAAAATAATTTTATAAGGTAGCGGATTAAGAATTCAAACAAATAAATTGATCTCATAAGCAATGATTTTTGGCAAATATCATCAAATATCACAGGAAATACTTGCTAACCATTTAACTGACTAACTGGAACTCTGTCAAGTAATATGACACGACGAGAGTGTGATTCTATCTTAGAGTACTCAGTCTTTGACATAGGCTGTAACATGGGTTTGTTTCTCTTCCTTGATTTGCCAGATCCCACTACATCAAATTAAAGAATGGATCCAATACATGTATTTGACACAGCGTAGATCTCAGGAAACGGCTTTTGTATTAACAGGATTCAATGTCATGACAATAAGACTTTTGCATACGTTTTGTTAACAGAGAGGATGATACAGAACAGCAGAACGTGTATGTTTACATTAGTTCACAGAATTCTGTTCAACCACTCTCCTTTTGCAAGGAGAACAGTACTGTGAATAGAACAAATCAACCAGCTTAGGCCAGCCACCTGCAATGAGGAAAAACATATTTTAGAGCAAATAATCCATTATGCCATGGATTAGGGAGAAAAGTTATTGTTCACATCTCATGTGCTACAGTTTGAGCACACTTGTAGAGATACGAATCCAAATTCTGCTAAGTTTAAATAATACAAATAGCATTACTAGTAAGTCAAAGGAATTGCAGCTTTATTATTAATGAATATTTAATTATACTATTGAGAAATGCATGAAATAATAGCTGATGAAAAGACCGTTAACTTAGCTTTCAAATGTGCAACCAACCACTCCTGCACACATGTAGTCAGAAGAACATCTTGCACATGGGAATTTAGAATCATAGAATCAGAATAGTTTGGGTTGGAAGGGACCTTTAAAAGTCATCTAGTCCAACCCCCCTGCCATGGGCAGGGACATCTTCAACTAGATCAGGTTGCTCAGAGCCCCGTCCAACCTGACCTTGAATGTTTCCAGGGATGGGGCATCCACCACCTCTCTGGGCAACCTGTGCCAGTGTTTCACCACCCTCAGTGTGAAAATCAGTATAAGATACAGGCTTTAGGACTGCGTATGGAAAAATATAACCTTGGAAAAAACTTTAGAGATGGGATTTTCAATCATTCTCTGAAGCCACTAGTCTTTTAGTTCAGAAGAAAGTCAAAATGCCAAAGCTCATTTCTGTTAATAAGCACAAGCTAGACTCACCAAAAATGCACAAAGCATGTAAAAACTGATAAAATAAATGATGGCAAAATTGCTTCCACATGTGTATTCTTCCCCTGGATTATAATCGGATTCTGGATCGCAGCGTTTTCCAGGCAAACATGCCAGCATGATTTCCTGCCAGGCCTCCCCAGTTGCACACCTTTATAAAGTCACAAAGATAAATTAAGCATTATTTGATCAAAATGGATTAAAGATGTATTAATTTGTGAAGTTCTGACAAAATGCTTGGAGCTGTACAAGCACAAACGTGAAGACAGGTCGTGAACTTTTCAGAGCTGGAACTAATTAAAAAAAATACAGAGCATGTTTCAGAAATGACAAGCAGGATCTGACACTGCAGAAACGTTTTTTAAGGTAGACTAATGCACCATAAAGGCTTGCATGTAAAAAATTTGAACCGCAAACTGTGATTTACAAGTTAAACACTTACTGCAGTGGAGCTGCTGTGTATGAAAGCGGTGTTGTGTACAAAAATCTGTCATAAAAGTTGAAAGTATCTATTTGTGAAAGATGAATTGCCTTTTCCTCAGCATGGCTGAAGAAATGCTTGTCTCTAACTTCTGCTATTGCATTTTTTGCATAGTTGGGTAATGCCTGTGTACAGAGCCATGATTTCAAATATTTAAAAGACAACTACATATTTATGACATTTTTGGCTGTGTTCATTACCTAGTTTCAAAGGCAAAAGTCTTTACATGCATAAAGTGACTTACATCTCATTGGGTGATGCCCTTGGTCTCAGATAAGGAATGACCTGCCAGTTTTGCCAGCCAGGTTAGTAACAATGCATAGGAGCCAAGTGGAGTTACAGAATCACAGGCAAGAGAGCTCTCAAGGTTGTCACCTTTAGGGGCATCCCTGTTCAATGTCATTCCCCCTCCTTGCTCCAGGACATTTTGAAGCACTCCTGGCCAATGTTTACCCTCTTCTTAAGCTCTCTAGTGATGGAGATTCCATAATCCCCCTACATGAAGATTTAGCTACCTTTGCCATCAGAAAGTTTTGCCTACTGCTTATCTGATATTTCCCTTCTGCAAGTTACACCCTCTATTTCCCTCTATTTCATCTCTTCAGCAAGTGTAAAGAAGAGTTTATTTCTTCATTTTTGCAAGAACCTTTCATTGTTTCAAACTGCCATGCTAGCTGTGCTTCTAAAGAATACACTAAGGACACAGTCTTTTTCACCTTTCCCAACACCTACACAGTGATATCAGGGCTGACTATGTTTGGGCTCTACCTGAAGACAATTAGTCCATAAACGAGACGTTTCACAAGAGCTGTAATGAGTTTAGGTCTGTATCACTTGATTAGAACCCTCCTGTGCCAATGGACACTCAGCATACAGCCATAGGGAGTATGCGCTTGTTACGCTAAATTGCTTCTCACTTGCAAACACATTTTGAACAAATCTATGGTAAAAGAGCTACAGACATTTTTCATAGATCAATGAAATGGGATGCATTAAGTAAGAGTTAAGGTTTACTCACCTGAAGAGAAGAAGCACAGCTTGGGGGAAAGTCTGAAAATTGTTGTTTCTGTTTATTTGATTGTTGTCCCTCATGGCCACTTTTCCAAATACCTACAATAAAACAGGATTTTGACTTTCATCCTAGTGACCTGTACTGTCAGAAGCTGTAGTAGGTCTTACAGTCTAAACTTGCTTCAGTATGTATGAAAAACACTTTCACAAATACACTTTCTTTACTCTCTTTAGTTTTTCCTGATAATGATGTAAATGCAGTAAATTTATCACATATACAAGGTAATTCTTAATCACTTAATTTAGCATCAATAAACCATTATAATACTAATACATATTCCTGTATTTCAGATGAGAAAATATTATTTGTTTTAAACTAGGACCTAGAGTCCTTTATTGATATTAAAGCCCTACTGTGCTAAATATTGGACATACTTGTAGTAAGAAATAATTACTGTCCTGAAAACCTCGAATCTAAATAGAGAAAGAGAGATGCAAAGACAGAAACCAAAGCACAGAGAGTCTGAGCATCCTGTCTCAGCCAGAGATGGAAATGAGTTCTGTTCCTCAAAATTAAATTGCAATTCCTTGGCCACAAGACCACTCTTTTTCCCCAATATAATACATTTATATCCTCTTACAATACAGTGAAGGCTGTTACTCAGTTTAGAGAGATTAACACCATTGTGCTCTGTATACATGCTGCTGGACTGTAAGGACATTAAGTTGCTTTTGGATAAATGATGAAGAGAAAGAATCCGGAAGCAAAACCACTCGCCATAGCATATTTCTTCTATTGATCCCATTTAATTAGGACGTCCCCTTGTGTCGATTTGAAGAACGTTACAACTTTGAAAACAAAAGTAAACACCTGTAAAGTTTTACAGAATGCAGAGCTATCCTAAGGCCTTATGACAGGAAAAGAAAAAGAAAAAAAAAAAGAAAAGAACTGCAGCCCAAATTCAGGATACCTAACAGGAACTTCTGCCAAAGTATTGATGGTCACCCAGCCCTGCTCCTCAGGCACCTCCTTAGGCAAGCACTAGATCCCATGTGTGGCACAGAGACTACCATGCAACTCAAACCGTGCTCCCGATCACAGCTCCATGCTCAGTGCCTTTACCTGCTGCTTTCCTGCAGTCTGTGCAGTTCCCTCCCAAACGGCTATCCCACCCCCACACTAGAAATGGCCCAGTAGTGTGAATTTTAGGAACAGTTTCCTGACAGGTTTCTCCTATCTAGCTATCTCCAGTTACTAAGACTGGAGAACCTGTTCTGCCCTCGGAGCACTGCTGCTGGTGTGAGGAATGGCACCTTCATCCCAACAGCACATTTTTACATTTTAAGTTATCAAAATCCTTTCTGTGCTTGTACATCTTGTACATATATCCTACTCTTGATTAACCACAGGCTCAGCTGTGCCTAAATCTTTAGCTAGATTCTTTTTCTAGTTCTATTCTTTTCATATGGGAAAGACTTAAAAAAAAAAAAAAGCTGGCGTTTTAATGCCCGATTCCCAAAACAAGTCTATAGTAAAAAAAAAAAGCCATGCGTTCTTTCATGCACTCATGCATAGGAATAAACATCACAGTATATGGAAAAGGAGTGGCTCCTTTCAGCAAACCAAAATACTATAAGCTCACAACAAGCTCTTCTTTTGCATCTTTTTGGATTTTCTGACTACCAAAATCATAGCCAAAAAAAGATTTTTACATTACTCCAAAAGCTCTGCCTTATATACAGCACCACCATCAAAGGAATGTTTCAGTAAGCACCTTAGTAAACATGTCTCCGAGTAGCCAACACTGTACTTCTGTTTAATGCTAAAAAAATTCTACAATTACCTGCATTCCAATGACAGCATAGATGAAGAACAGCATGGCTATCAGAAGGGCGACGTAAGGCAGAGCCTAAAAACGGGACAGGTGCATTGTCTTTTAATAACTTCACACCATAATTTCAATTTCCATTTACAAAAATAATTTCTCGGTACAACACAGGCTTTTCCAAGGTTTTTCTTCCTATACAAGTGCTTAAGATGTTATTACCTGTCACTCTTAATATTCTGCTGCATACAATGAACACAAGCTTCATTATATTTTAAATTATTTCTGTCTGCAATCCAGGGGGAAGAATCATCTTTAGCAGTTTTTAATTTTATTTTCATTACTGATTCTGACAACACAAAGATACTTCCTTCTATACAGTTATAGAGTTCCATTAACTGCACATTCATCAGAGTTTTCAGGAGCAAGGATTCAAATATCTGTTACACTTATGAAATCAGTTTTATACAAAAAAATAGATTAAATTTCTCTTTTGTAGTCATCTAATAAAATGTGTGGAAGTATGAAACCTGTGTGTCAAACCTATCCTATCCCTTTAAGATATACCAAATATTTTTTTATGAAGTACCATAGAAATCTCATGGTAACAGCTAATATTAAATGACAAAGAATGACCCTTGGACTCACTGAAGTAACGGGTGAAATTTAAATAACACAAGCTCATTATATTTTAAATTATTTCTGTCTGCAATCCAGGGGGAAGAATCATCTTTAGCAGTTTTTAATTTTATTTTCATTACTGATTCTGACAACACAAAGATACTTCCTTCTATACAGTTATAGAGTTCCATTAACTGCACATTCATCAGAGTTTTCAGGAGCAAGGATTCAAATATCTGTTACACTTATGAAATCAGTTTTATACAAAAAAATAGATTAAATTTCTCTTTTGTAGTCATCTAATAAAATGTGTGGAAGTATGAAACCTGTGTGTCAAACCTATCCTATCCCTTTAAGATATACCAAATATTTTTTTATGAAGTACCATAGAAATCTCATGGTAACAGCTAATATTAAATGACAAAGAATGACCCTTGGACTCACTGAAGTAACGGGTGAAATTTAAATTGGCATCAGTATGCAAATATATTTAAAAATGTCATTATTGATAGCATGAATTTCAAAAGAAGTGTTTTTTGCACTCTACAGGGTATGGCTTCATAAAATTTGGTGTATAAATGGTTGTAATTATGAAGCAAATTTAAATAAATTTTGCTAACCTGAAATGACTTAATAAATGTCCACAGTAAAGTTCTGATTCCTTCTCCTCTGCTAAGCAGCTTCACCAACCTCATCACCCGGAAGAGACGGAAAAAAGTGATGGAGATTCTAGCGCTGTCTTCAGAATTCTGAAGAGCATCATGGAGAAGTCAAACCAGATACAAACTCAAACATGCAACACTTCCAGAAAAACAACATCAAATGCAAAGGTGGAAGAGGTAAGATTTGAAAATGTATCTTGAGGGCCTTTTCACCTTGATAAGCATGATATGAAAGGAAAAATTACATGCTAAAAACACAGGACCTGTAGAAATGCTTCACACATCACATGCATTTCCATGTTTTCTGGTTTGTTAATAAGGATCATATTGGGTTTGTTTGTAGTAGACTTCAATAGTACATTGACAATGAAGGCAAAACACTGCATAACACCTTTGTAGTAAGACAGTTACGAAAAATACAGAAAAAATCAGTGGAAAATAGACATGGCAAAAAGAATAAACTCAAGTAGAGGTAAAACCACTGGGGTCAATTTACTAATCTTACCCCAGACTCATCAGTTGTGACTGTTTCAGTTGGCTTTGGCTTTAAGAAATTAAGAACATTAATTATTAAAATCAAATAAAAGATTAAAAAAATCAGCTTAACCATAAACAGAAGGAAGGACATTTTTCATTTCTAAACATAAATGAACATCTTTCAACTCAATATACTTCCTGAACAAAAGATTAATATCCTTATTAAAACCTTCCCTTTAGCATTTCATGTTGGCTGACTCATACTAAAACATTGTTGGCTGACTCATACTAAAAACATGTTTAAAAGACTCAATGGAAAGTAAATACAAAATAAAATATCTGCTCCTATGTAAGCCAAACAAAATTAGCCATCGACTTCCACAGGTTGTATGTAATTGTAGCAGTAAGCCTAAGTAAAACTGAAGAACAAAGCTTTGGGGTCAAACTAGCCTTTCAAAGTCCCTTTTCTGCTGTGTTCTTTTTGAAGATTAATTACTCCATCACTGGAATCTAACCATATTCAAGTAATTGTGTATTGTGTCACATCAGGAGGTCCCTTAAAGCAAAGTAATTCACTTGAGTTAACTCACTCAGTGATGAACACTGGGTTTTGCAGTGCTTAACAAGGACAGATTTTCACTCTGCCAAAGTGATAGACAAACATTTTCAGCACAACGACATGAAGGCTAACCCTCCCATAGAGGTGCAAATGAGAAGGCAATACTTGTACCCTCTCACCATCTACAAAGTACTCATATACCTGAGCTGATGTAACAGAATCAGGCATGGACAAAGGGCTTCAGGATTTGATTGACCCTTTTGGAACAGATCTGTACAACCCTCAGGAGCTACAGGGAGGAGAGAGGCACACACCAACTTCTTGTTCACAGAGCCAAACTCTATGCCCTGTGAAGAAGAAACTCACTTCTCTCTTTATAATGTTTCTGTCTGTCTTTGGAGAAACTGTCTCGATATCCTAAATGGTCAGACGCTTAGCAAGAGAGCTAGCAAAGCTTAAAGGACCAACTGTCTATGCTTGCCTGTGGCACTGACAGATTCACAGCAGCTTCTTCCAAAACTGAATGGAAGCATCTTTAAAAACTTTATAGCACTAGAACAAATGGGATTCTGGATGTTGGATCTAAGTGATGGGTTTTACTCTCTTGCCTAAAATATCCTCCTTTTAAAGGGGCACCTTTCAACAATTATTGTCACATAGAGCGGCAATAACCGTGATGCCTCCTCAGTGCTGCTTCCAACATACTGTGGATGCATCAGACACACTCTCAATGCCATGCTTCACTGAGTAAAATCTCAAGTATTGCTGTTACCTAAGACAAAATTTGGGGAGAAGGAAGGGGAAAGAGAGGAGATGATTCTGCTGAAAATACTGGCAGTATATTATACAAACATACTATGGTAAAAAAACAAGAATAGGTAGTACTTTGTTAAAGTTAGATCATTAGCAGTATTTCTCAAAATACTAATTGTTTTGTCCATTACTTTTTTGCAAAACATATATAATATAAAGGTATCACAAGGGGAAAATGAGGTAAAAATGACTGTTTGTTCAACTACGTGCAATCTACACATGCATACATTACTGCCCTGCCAGGATATCAGTATTTTCTGAAACAAAGAGTTTTAAAACTGTTTAAGGGATTATTACTAAATTGATGCATTAATATTAACCAAAACCCAGATCTCCTCATTAGACTTCAGTCAGCAGAGTATTTGTAAAATCAGCGGAAACATCTAAGCTTTGTAAGCACTTACATAAAATACACAAAAAAATATGCTGCCAATGAAACAGTTGCTGCATTAGAAATTCCCTGCGTATTTCAACAATTTGAAATAAAACCATCAAAATATAGATTAACGAGAAATTCGTAATCACAAACATCATAAATGCCAAAATAGCACAAAACATGGAAACAATCTTGCAAAGCTTTCTACCTACATCAATCGCAAACCTGTACTAGTGTATACAGTCCCACATTGCTATTGACTTTTTTACAGAAAAAAATTCCTTTTTATCTGAAACTTTTAAAGAAATTGCAGATGAAGCCTGAAGTTTTGTATTAATCTCTGGTGACTGACTCATGCTGAGCTTGATGCCGTCTTAATCAGTGAGTGAACTACTTAAATAGCATTCAATATTTTGTATCATCAAAAATTAAATGAAGTATTTGACAGATACAGAGGAGATTAAATTACAGTATCATCACAAACTGACACTAAAAAAAGAAATGAAGTAAAATGCTGGGGTTTGCATTTGGGAGTTTTTCCCGCTGGCTTTTATAGGAGAAGGATTGGGCCCCAAATAAGCTAGGAACAGTATTAGGATAGCAGTATGTAATGGGATAGATAAGAACAGAACAAGGATACTTTGGTCCTACAGATTTTTATTTTTTCTTTTGGAAAGCAATTAAATAATGAGGAGTATGCATTATGATTTGGTTATGAAAAGACTCTCACAAATGGAAAAGTCAGTAAAAAGAACTTTTTCTACATATAACTATCTTTATAATTACTTAATTCTCACTTTTGAAAATGCAGCCAGAGATCAGATCTATGCGAACAGTTCTACTGCAGGTGCTCAGGAATGATGAGTGCAAAATCCCTCAACTTTTTTTCTGAAGGGCACTGAATGTATTTGTGTATGCACAGGACCGTGTAACGCACACTCCTCTCATAAATCACTCTTTCTCAGCTTCTTTGTACTAAGCAGTCCCTAATTGCCTGTTTGTGATGGCTGATCTGCTGCTGTTGGGAAGTGTTAGGATGTCACATGCAAGAGATTATAAATTATGGACACTGGAAAAAGCAGGCCAGGAATGAAAAAGGAAAACACCCTGTTCACAGAAAGTAAATAGTACAAATTTACCAGGGTGGTGATTGATGCTAGAAACAAACAATGAAATCAAACTCCTGATACCAAAGGATTTTTTTTTCTACTGGAGCTGAAAATACTCAACTTCTGCCCATCACTGGCCAAGTGTTTTGGGCACTGACATTTTAAAGTGAGCGTATCTAACTTTTTACCCTCTCTGGCATTTCCCTCTGATAATACAGCAGCCTGGTTTATATTATGAATAATAATTATAATGAAGCTAATATAGTGATATACCACAAAGAAAACATTATTCATACTTATTTATAAAGGAAATGCTCATCTAAGAGACAAAGTTAGTTAACGTTTATGTGTGTCCATCCAGCATGAAGTAATACTAAGATCTGGGAAACTAAGATTAAGCTAACACAATCTTCAGTAACAATACAAGACAGACTGACTGACAATAACAGAGAACATCTGCTTCCTACAGATAAGGAAAAAACATATACTACCCAAACACAGAATCTTATTTGCAACTTCAGTAATATTACTTGACATGTACACATGGAAGTAGGTGGCACATTATGTGTATGTAGGGAAAGTATTAGAATAGACTTGAGACTGAGGAGGGGGCAGGTTGAGCAGAGAGTGTCTCTTTGGATGATAGTTGCTGACAAGAATGCAAATAAAAATATTTCCTGTGGTCAGGCAATCTACCTGCAACCTCCTCTTTCCCCTCACCTTCCACCAATGATTCCAGTACTACTTGTGCTCCAAATGCCTGGGGACTGGCTGGTCATTATCATGATTTTTTGTTCCCTGTGGGACTACGTGATTCCTAAGACGACAGATGTGCTTTCTGGGATCATTGCTACAAGTCTGGTAACGGGCACAGCTAGAATAAATGAACAGCTTCTGCTTTCACTGCTTGGCTAACAGATGCACCGCAATGAGGTAAATGAGGACAGAGACTGGCTTAATTATTCTACCTTTCCTGTCAGCCATGTGCCAGCTACACTGAGAGCCTAGTTCAGCAAAGCACTTCATAACTATGTAATTTTAAGCCAATTCTTAAATACTTCAAATAGGCAGTAACATATGATCTTTTTTTTTCCTTAATCAAAGTTCAACACAGCAGCTTTCTTCCCCAAACAATCCCAACCCTCAAAAAAGATTAACCAATGATCAACCTAAATTTCTGACTCACTGATTACAATGTTTGCAACCTGCTACCAATTTCGGTCAAGTGCTTATTGCTGCTTATGAAAAATTTAGCACATTTCCTAAACAGTAACTCCTTATTACACTCTTCATATTGCAACAAAAGTTCCAGATAAACATCCTAACTGAAAAAAGCTTCAATGTCAAAACTGTGAACAGTGTGAAACAGGTTGCATCATGCATTGGAAGCAAACTGTAGCTCTGTGTTTAAGAAAAAATAAACATGGTAAAAACCAGTGGATGTTAGTATACAGTGTTGGTCAAATGCTTCTTTTTTACAGATTGTGCCAAAGGGTATGAGAGCATGCCAAAACAAATGAACACATAATGATAATGTAATCATGATTACAAATACAGAAAGAAACATCTGAATGACAAATACATATGATGACAATAACATATACAGGAAAGCATTCAGGTTGCCAAAATATCTTCAGAAATGTGTAGTGTATATGTGTCTGTGTGCATGTATGTATATACATATATGATTTGTTCAGAGAATAATTATTGGAATTCAAATGTGCTAGCAAGTAATTTTCTTCATAGTCTTATCAGTGCTCTCTATATTCCCTGTTCAACATGAACCAAATGCCCATATACGTAATTTAGTATTTAGTAATTATATATACAATAATATATGTAATTTAGTCAAAAATTTTGACTCAATGTGAAGAACCCCAGAGTAGATAAAAAAAGTATTTTTTCCCTTGCCAAAGATGTATTTAAAAAAACTCTAAGGTAACTAACATGTTGCTGGCATAGGGTATTATTATGATAACTAATAAATATTCAGTTGTGCAATAAAGTAACTAAATGTTAGTATTAACACCTTCATGAAAGCAGCTCAGAAATTTACTTCTATTTCCAAATGAAATATTGCAACACAGTATAGATTTCATCTTGCAATAAGACTTCATACTAACGAAAGCAAAGCCATATGAGAATATATTTTTCTGACCTATCCTTAAGCCTAAAGAGATACATTTGCAAAAGTCTACAAAATGTATTAACAGTGTTCAAAGATATCAATTACTAGCAACAAAACATAAGTTCTAACATATGATACTGATGCACAAAGTGGGATTCAAACTGAATTACAGCGCTTTTGTTCAAAATTGGAATCCAGAATCTCTGACAGGAGGTAGATATGAGGTGCTCCTCCGCACAAGCAAGATCAGCTGTCCCACCAGTTACTCGGTGAGTGGGCAGCTATATAAAAATAAGCACCAGCCCTCCCAGCATACACTCCACTACCAGTCTAGCAAACGAAAGGAGCATCCCACTATTCGCAAGTCAACATTATGCACTGCATAGTGCTGAAATGGTAATAACGGTGCTCCTTCTTGCCAAATGGCAGAATATCCAATTCTGGTTTTGTGAGAGACTTTTTTGATGTATGACATTGCTACTAACCACTGTTAGTTGTTACAGTAGTGCAAGCATTGAATAAGCCTCACGTGTTTACAGTGGTGATTCAAGACAAACAGATTTTCCTGAGGGGCTCAGGAGGAAGATATCAATGCTGTTCCTTTAAGCCCTATTTCAGCAAAGAACTTGAATTTTACTTAACTTCAAGCATAAAATTAGTCCCATAGGGACTGCATTAAGCATTTGCACAAAAGAAGAGGAAAGCAAACTCTCCATTATTTTTCTCGACATTTTGGCAGCACATGAATGGTAAAAGAAACTTAAATAAAAAATGTGAATTAAAACCTTTGTAACTACTACTGTAACAATGTGATCATGCCTCTAAGTCATCCAGTGCTGGTCATCCAAATGGTTTCTGAGCTGACAAGTAAGATAATTTCTACATAGTCAGGCCAGACTGAAACTTGTCCGTTATTTCCATTTAAGAACTTACTCATTTATTTAGAATTTATTTCCAATTTATTTATCTCTCATTGTCTTAAGTTATATATGTCCATCTCCCAGAATGGACTGACAACATCTTGTGTCTCACAATCACTACTCTGCTTTTTTAATTGAAAAGGAACCATTTTTATGACCACACAAGATCTTGCGTGTCATGTGAAACTTTTTGAAAACAAAAAGTTACAAAAACCAAAAGTAATTATATAGGTTTTAGTAGTGTTTTTAATTTTTTTATTGCTATACCATATATATATATATTTACTTATATATACTTGCCTCTAAAAATTTCTAAAAATAAAATGAACATGAAAACCAATTAGGTTCATAAAAGAAGAACTGGTTAAAGGAAGGGATATTAAATGACAGAGTAAATTAAAGAAACAATCATAGAAAACAGTGTATTGCCAAAATATATGTTGCTCTGAGGTGGTTCATTTCTGCAGTTGGTCACTGATCCAGTCCTTGAGGATGCTGAGCAGTCCTGTAAATTGCTGAACACATTAAACACTGATTTCCACGGGCACCAAAAATACTCCAAACACAGTAATTTCCTGGATTATATGTGAACAGGAGGTTACTGGATCAGAAGAATCAGCCTCAGGGCACCATACACATCATCATAGAAAGTTAAAAAAATAAGAAAAGGAACAACAAAATGAAGAGATTACATTTAATTTCCAGAATTTAATACTGAAATCAAGTTGATATGTAACTAGAAAGTCCAACCAACTCTCTTGAAAAAAATGCATCAGATACAAACATGTTATATGCTGGAAGAACTTGCTGGCCTTTGGAATTAGTCTAAATGTACACAGCTAGACTATCAGAATGATGCTGAGTTGTTTCCACAGCATGAGGCAATTATATATGCAAACCTATAAGAATGTTTAGTTCATCTTGAGTACATTATTTTAGGTATTCACATTCTTTCAAGACTTCTTTTACATTGACCCATTAAGATGGCTGTACTCGTGCAGGTACAACTGCAACAAGATCTGATTTTACATTAGTGCTAGCAATTTACAGTTTCAGATGACCCCTCAAACAAGGCTGAGCTTCCTCGGTTTAAGAAGTTTCTATAGTGGGAATTTTTTTCACAGGTGCCATTTCAATCGTGCTTGAAATCCCATTGAAAACAAAGTCTTGTTAGCATCTTAGCAGAGCTGTAGATTTCCCAGGATCACTGTCAGTGTTAGATAAAAAGTACAGGTGGAATGGCACAATTCAGAATGCCGAAAAAATATTAAGAAAAAGACCCTAAAATACTGAATTTGGATTATAGACATTTACACAAAACTAATGAAGTGGGAATAATTCAGTAGAATCAAAACAATAAAAGTAATAAAAATCTAAGAAATTTCCCTGGACACTCTGCAGTATTCACTGTTTCATGTTGAAAATGGGAAATCAAGCCCAGAAGTATATTGAAACTATAATACATTAATGACTTGCACAAACAAAGCACAAAAAAGTGGAAAAGACCAGAAACAGACAATACTTAGTACACAAATAGTCTGCTGTGCAGTACTAGAAGACATCAAAGATGAGCCTTTTTTCTCTAGTGACTATAGCATGAAAAACTAAGAAATGACAGTGCTCGTTGTTGACTGTGGTGTGTACTTTTCCTGAAGATCACTACTTGATCTCCGGAATATTTTCAAGACAACTGTGTGAATTACTAAAATGACAGTGTTCTTCACAGCTGAAAACTCAGCAGTGATCAGTTACAAGTAATGCTGTCAAATTAACACTGTCCATACAGTGTTAAATACGGGGTTAAATACGGGGACATCGTCTATGGTCACGGAAGTACATTTGAGCTATTTTTCAATCTCTTCACAATCAAGTATATTTTGCAGTTATTAGGGAAAGCTATTCTAAATGATTGGTCTTTTTACGCTCCTCAGATATTATGCTCATCTACACCAGTACTACTGTGAATGGAAATAGTGGGTAAATTGTAAATACTTGAGCTGAAAGCCTAAATCTAAACTTTTCTGGAAAAAAAACCCCAAACAAAACCAAACAAACAAGAAAACCCAAAAAAAGAAATTAGAGGCAGCTTTTAAAATTCTGTTCCGTGAACTGTAATTATACTTTGAGAAACGTCTCCATGGGACAATGCAGTCCTGTGCTGACTGACCCTCCCTGTCAGCTCAGGTTCCTTCAGTTCACAGACAGAAAGATCCATCGCCTGCTGAGAACTGAGCAAAATCAGAATGAAATCTAAGGGTCAGGCTAAGGTCTTTCCACTCCCACGTTATCGCATCATTCCTCCATTGTTCTTTCCAGTAAAGCAGTCAGTTGTGAGATTCTCATAGTTTAACATAAAACCAGGAAGGAATTTTAAGGTGAATCAGCCTTAAAATTATTTTGATTGTGTTTACTCTTTGAGATGGCAGTGTAGAATTTGCAGCTTTATAAAGAAATTCGAAGTCTTTAATAAGGGCTAATAGACTCTCTGTATGCTTGAAGATATTCTGCCATCTTAAAAAAAAAGATAAAAGAATACATTTGTTTTCTATATTTGCTTGAAATGCATTTATAATAGGTATTACTATGCTTACCAAGTAGACTAGAACCAAAGAAGATTAAAAACTATGTACATCACTGTTTCTTAACAGCAGCTACTGCCACTAATTGTTGTTGTCTGTGCCAATGCTAATATGCTCTGAAGGGGAGACCTGTATGGGCACAGTACAAGAAGTATTTCCTTTGGCAGCAGCCTTATCCACTCATTTCTGCCCTACCATGGCCCACACTTTTGCCAACACTTTGTGCTCAGCACCTCATCCAGCCAACTGTGAAGTCCCCAAACTCTTGTGGAGGCACAGCTCACATAGCTATGGGGGTAAGAAGGGCTGCAGGCGAAGGCTCACGGAAATGCTAAAAGAAATCCTCATCAAACCACGGCCTCAATCAAGACCAGCCTCACAAATCCAAGCTCCTAGTAGGCGGTCTGCTGATCTGAACAACGCACTGAAAGCCAAAAACTGTCTTCTAGACAGATCTTTCTTGAGAATTATGCATTTTCTTTTTTTCCCCCCTCATCCTGGAATGCCTGAAACAGATCACAGTTCTTTCAAATACAATTTCTATTCCATGTTCCTGGGCAACTTTATTATCGCTGTATTCACAGTTCCAAAATCAAGGTACTGTCGAAATGGAGTAAAGGGTATCGTTTCTGCTATTGACTGGAGGAATGTGATCCTAAGAATTGGGTTCCTGACATGAACCACTTTGGAAAATAAATTTTAAAATGTGTTTTCTCTGAAAAACTGTTTCAATTAAATGGTAACAAAAGCCACAGGACAGATTTGCTTCCCCAAAATGTGACAGAGATATTGCAACTTAAATATTCACCACTGAAAAGTATTTTGAAAGATGATGCGTATTAAATATCCCTACTGAAAAGAAACCATTTGGGTAAGTAATAAAATCCACTGGGGCAAAAAAAGATGTCTAGCAAGTAGCTTACTAAAACAAATTTAAGAGCAAAGGAATGTTATTAGCCAGCTCATAAACTGTGACTGCTGTAGAAAAACATGCAAGCTAAATATCTTCAAAGAATACCAAGCAACTATTTCTATCTACAGCTTTCTCTGATTAATCTGTTCTTTGATACAGGGAAAATATGTGAATGTTGGGGATCTCCCACATTTCTGGATAACTTAGTTCTTATAATGATAAACAGGTAAGATCTTCAGCAGGTGGAATATGCTAACAGCACCTACTGAGCCTGTGTGCTCCCTGAGCACTTTCAGTGGCTGGGTTGGATCCAAGTCTCACCTTCTTCAGTCTCCCTTTTTGATGTCTCAAGAAGCATTAGAGGGAAGAGGCATTTTCCTCTGAAATTTTATTTTGACTAGTTAAACAAAGAAACTTCCCATGTAAGTATGGGAAGCACTTGCATATCTACTACAGAACTGGTATGTATTTTGTTGTCTTTCATTTATCATTTTTGTGATACAGCTTTCCTTGTTAAAACCAGCAAGTCAGACAGAAAACAGGCTGAAATCAGTATTTCCCTATTTTTTTCTTGGAAAGGGATCTTTCTGTTGTCCAAACACCTATATGTGTAATGGCCATCAGTCAAAATTTTAGTGAAAAGATAGTTTTCCAAGTACTTTAAGAGTAATTCAAATTTCAAAACATTTACTGCAGCATGGGAAAAGCAAAAGGAGTAGGAAAAAATAAACATTCTATTTTCCACAGCATGGAAAGCCTTACTTTCTCTATGTACCCTTCTTCTGCTACCTCATGAGATATGAATGCTAACATCGCTCTAAAAGCCAAACCTCCCACAGAAAAAAAATCATTATTTGTTAAACTGAGCCACTGAAACAGCTTACACGATCTTGAATTATCTTGGTCAAGCTACCTACAAAAATCACTGGGCTTCAAGTAAAATAGTCACAGAGGCTTAATTCCTTTTTTATACATAAAATGTTTTAAATATTTTCTGTACATATATAGAAAAACATAATTCTTATTGTCTCGCTATGCTGTGTGCATGTGCAACTATACGGGTATATAGATTTATAATAACAGCTTGTACAAACATCTATATCAATGTTTTGGTCTTTGATTCCAGGATAAAACATACTTTTCTAAAAAAGGATTTTGAGGGATAAAGTTTACATTTTCTGTATTTCTTGATGACAGCAATTACTTTTTAGTGCATGAACAGTTGCTACTTACATTAACTTCTGTTATAGCAATATCAACGACGCTACCAACAACAATTAAGGCATCAAAAGTGTTCCATGCATCAGTGAAATAGTGCTGTTAGGACAAGCATTCAGCAGAAAGAGAGCAAGAGAAAAACACAAACAGAAAAAGAGAAGAAAAGGACAGTGTTATAACACAGAAACACTCTAGGCTTCTCTGATGTACCACTATACAATCTAATCTTTCCCTTTCATAGCTAAAAAAAATTGGTAGAAAAAAAAGGCTATTTATTTCCCATATCAACATAATTGACCTATGACTGGTCTGTACTCAAACTTTAGAAACATCAGATCAAAATCTGTGACTTGTCCAGATGATGGAAATAGTGGGGAGACAGAGAAAGAGAAGTAGGGACTGGGGAAAGTAAGCTGGGGTATACTCACATCAGCTTCACTGAGAACGACGTCTACTATGCTGCCAATAACGATGAGGGAGTCAAACGTATTCCAGGCATCACTAAAATAGCCCTGAACAGAGCAGGCAGGGTGCAAACGTTTGTGATTACACATGAAATGTCAAATATTTGCATACTTCTGTTTAGTTTTGCATAAACAGAAATTAGTTAAACAAAACCTGTGGTCTAATGAGAAAACAAAACAAAACAAACAATATTGCCTACTGAAGGAAAAGCAACATATATGTGCATGTGTGTGTATATATATACTTTATATATATACATGTACAGACACACACACAGACACACACACGCACGCACACACACGCAGTACACATGCATAATACACCATCGTATAAGCACAAAGTTGGCAAGCAAGCCATCATCCAAAACCGGTTTTGGACTTCTAGCAAGGCTGAAAAATTCTAATGTATATACCCTAACAAGCACGACAAAATCCCTTTAATAATATTCCTACAAGACCAAGCCAATTGAAACCTCCTTAACATTAATGACTTTATGATAGTCCTATCTAAGTGACTGGTAAAAATATTCAAAGGGTCAAAGCTCATCACTGGTTAATCATGCACAATTATTAATGTGGAACTGTGCATAAATATTAGAGAACTGACTTAATCTTCTATTCATAAACTAGGTTTAATATAGGAACTCACACTACATTTGCAGTCACGGCCTGATTCTATAACCAGTGAAGTCAGTGCTAGGAACCACAGCAACTTGAACAATTTCTTAATGCTTTTAATACAGCCAGTCCAATGTCCGAAAATTCATTTTCATGAATTGCTTAGTCACCCTTCTGACATTTTATGGCTTTAAATATATTCCCTATGCATCTGTTACTGGCACACTGCTGCAAATGGTTATAAAGTGCTATCATGCAATTAGCTGTCTATTGGCATCAAACCGCGTGTTTGAGCAAAAAGGTATTTCAGAAGAAACTTTGAGGTAGGTCCCAGGATCAATCTCTCACTGGGAACAAATCAAGATGTATTACTCTGTTGAAGGCAACTCTACGGAGACAAGATATGTAGGTTTTCTGCAATATGTGGATTTTGCCTAGTTATTACAGAAATTCAGAATTGCAAAAATTACTGAACTTGCCCTTTTTCTCATTCAGATATATTAATTTATCAGCCAACTATGACTAAGGAATGTGCATTACATGATAAAGGCTGAAATGTACATTTTGTACACATACATTCTGCTTTCCTGGTAATTAGTTTAAAAATACTAACCTGTCAGCCACTACTGAAGCTCTAAAAAATAGATTTAGCAAAAAGTTTAAAATGACAAGTGTGCTAATCTAACTTTATGTCTAGTTAAACTTATTATTACACTGTTTACTGTAAGATAATGTTTTAGCTGTCTCGTTCAAGTTGTGACGTGTTGTTAGCACAGAAAAGCAAAATCAGCTACAAAATTTTGTAGAATTGGACAGTAGTTTTCTCAAGATTTTAAACTGTTAGAATTTAGAATTTCTTCACAGTTTAAAGGTTATATTCCAGTGCATTATTATTTGAAAAAAAGCTAAAAGCTAGTTTGTACTAACTTCACAGTTTAAAGGTTATATTCCAGTGCATTATTATTTGAAAAAAAGCTACTTTTATGTGGAAATTTGCTCTTGGAGACTACGAGAGAGCTGCTACAGAAGAAGACAGCTCTACAGCGTATTCTAGGAGAGTAAGCACTGAGCGGAGTCAGAAAAGCCTCATTATGTTTCTAATGCTACTCTCTTTTGGCTCTTTTAAAACACAAATTACTACAATCATTCCCTCATTTAAGGAAGGGGCTGTAAGAGGAAAACAGATCAGAGTATGATTATCACTACAGCCCTTTGTGCCACATGCTTTGGTTCTCTGGGATTAATCATCAATTCCAGTCTTGGGGCAAAAGCCAATGTTCATGCATTTGGCCTCCTGAACAAACGTATCCATTTCTGAGAGCTCCTGCACAATTCCCTATCGCTCCTTCCTTACTCATCCCACTTCACAAGAACAAGTCATTCCCAGAGTTTCTAGTAAACATCATGCTGAACCACCTCAACGATACTGAAATTTATAATCCTAAAGAGCTTAGCAGCTGCCAACTAAAGAAAGGGAGCTACTCTCCTAATATTCTTCCTGATCATTCATATTCCTTATTTCTCTTATTTAAAAGAAGTATCTTTGTTTTTAAAATAGCGATATTTATATATATACATAAAATAAGAGACTATTGGCAAACAGCAAACAGATAATCAGCACAATCCTGAGGTGTGCTATCCATCTCCCTCTACAACAATGGGAGCCAAAAAAGGTCCTCCAAATAAAGGTTAATTTCAGCTATAAAGTGACTTTACTAGACATGCTACAATATAAGGCACTGAAATAACAAATTCACATTTTGATTCAATACAGCTACAATACTTTACACATTTATTTATTTTATGAAACCTTTTCCATCAGTATAGACAAATATTGTTCAAAGTAATATGTAAAGCAAAAGCATACAAATAAACAAAAAAAACTAAGAGAAAATAAAGATGGTTTTGGAAAAGGGAGGAATGGACAAGTCACAGCAAATAAACATCATGCAAATAAGTTGTTTTCACCACTGCAATGACCCAAGATCAATTCACTTACTAGCCATCTTTCCTTTTTTCTTACAAAAATCTGATGTAAAATGACATGGAAAATCATTACAAGTTTAAGTAACAGCTAGCTATCATGAAGCTGTACATACGGTATGTGTTGATGTATTATTTTAGATTTCATAGCTGTATTTTGTTTTGTACTGTACTAAACCATGCTAAGTAACAGATTTTAGCAAATGTGAAGAACAATGTGAAGAAAAAATGCCTGCTCTTCTAACTTAAATTATGAAACATTTGTTCATTAAGAAATGCTGAAGGATAAAATCACAAGTCCTGGGGAATATGTAGGCAAGGAGAATTAACACCAAAATATGTTTCTATAGATCTACCACATAAATATTTTAGTCCTTTTAGTACTCTGTTGAAAAGTTTAGGGCCTCATTCTGCAAAGTACTGTGTGTTCCAATCTCCCAGTCAAGAAGTGTGCCAGAAATTTGTTCATTAAGAAATGCTGAAGGATAAAATCACAAGTCCTGGGGAATATGTAGGCAAGGAGAATTAACACCAAAATATGTTTCTATAGATCTACCACATAAATATTTTAGTCCTTTTAGTACTCTGTTGAAAAGTTTAGGGCCTCATTCTGCAAAGTACTGTGTGTTCCAATCTCCCAGTCAAGAAGTGTGCCAGACACTCAGCATCACCTTTAATATCTATCACTTATCCAAGTTTTATAATTTCAGAGCTGGAAGGCAGTCTGCAGTACCTTGGTTTTAAACAACACAATATCAGAGTAAGAGTATCGATAATTTATAGTAGCCTTAAGTTTGTATGACCAGCAAAACCAAAAGATCACAGTTTTCACAGATTTTTTGTCAACATATTAAGGGGACACTGTCAAGCAGATGAGACAAAAACTAACATATTTTTATCTATTCTTATTTTTACAGAGTGAGTAACGGAGTTTTTATTTGACGCTTTGAGCATCTTTGAAATAATTTTTAAAATGCACAAAATTAATAAATAAAACTGTCCATTCTGCCAGACTAGACTAAGAAACCCCCCAGTGACTCAAACATAGAAGAAATGAATCAGTCTTTCCTCACGGACCCTAAAGCAAAACATTAAGCCGGGTTTCAGATTGTTCCTACTATTATTAAATCTTAATATGAATTAAAGCAATTCATTGTTGATTTAAGCATGTATCTAGTTTAAATGTAGATTACTAAAAGACATTCACATTCTGCTTAAGACTGCTAGCTGATTTGCAATTATTAATGAACTATGTAATATAAGTTGCCAGTAGGTGTTTTTATTAAAGAGTATCTGACAATTCAAAAAGTTACAATCTTCAAAGAATAACAGGAAAAACTTTAAAGATATTTAACTCCCTTCCCTTCCTGCTAATTAATCTCTGCCAAAAGTCTGATTAGTAACATGGCCTTTTAACCTTGTCCTGCTAATTAACAAGTTTAAGGTGTTCTGCATCTACGGGGGAATGAAATCCAGGAAATGAGGACCTTTCACTGAGTGTCTGCTCTTCAAACTCTCAGGGTTCAGATCCAGGGATCTCTCACAGTAGAAGCATCCAATCAGATAGAAAGCATGTTGCAGAGTTAAAACTCAAATTGTACAAAGTCTTAGAGACCAGTATTAAGACATTGGATTTGATAACGAGTAGGAAGTCCATAATACAAATGGAGCACTGTGATTTATACACTCATTATCAGACCACTATATTTTGCATTAGCTGCTATTTCTGACTACAGTCACAAGTGCATGGAGAACCACACAAGGATTCACAATCTTCTTTCAAAGAGCAGATGATAAAACGCAGCAAAGTCTTCTGAAACTTCAGTGTGAAACAAGGATATAGAACAGGAAATACAAAATTAGGAAACACAATCAGCATACTCATGACACTGCAGTCCACATATCTGAGCTATCTCCTCTGGGGCCTCATATCGTGTTATTTTTAATGTGAAATCCTTAGCATTTAAATAAGATAGGTGACACAAAAATACAAATAAATTCATTAGAAATGTACAATGGACTGGACAGTGCAGAGCGAGACTACAGGAGAGTGGGTAAGCATTCACCCAGAACTCCACACCTCAACACCAGACCTCAAGTGATGTATAATTTGTTTACTTCTGCAGGCAAATACAAGCTAGCTTTAAATCAAGTAGCTGAGGCTCCACAGCCAAGCTCATGACTAAATGCAAGATGAATAAATAGTTTTGAAAAGCTGGCAAGTAGTTATACATCTACTCCAGCACTGAGCTCTGGGCAGCCATGGCTATGTTGCTCTAAGCATCAGCACTAGCTTGTTTCAGTCATCCAGTTCGCTACTTAACCCCAAGAAAGGGCACAGTTCACAGCCAATTACAGATGCAGATATCCTGATTACTTTAAAAGAAGGGCAATGGAAAATGAAAAATACCAGCCTTAGATGGTGAGATCAGTAAACTTCAAATGGCATGACTGGCTTTTTTCAAATTCCATGTATAGCGAGTGACCACACTTCACTTATTTACATAGATATAAGCCCAGCATAAACATTGATTTCATTGTACTGAAAACAAAATTTAGTTTAGTTTTTCATTACTAACTTTTGCACTGTCATAAATGCAGTATGAGAACTGAACAAAAAGACTGCATTAACAGTCTGATTTTCACCTTTTTCTTCAATTAGTAATTATAGTTATCAGTTTCTCTTGCAAATCTACTTTTGAAAATGTGTCTGCATTTTTCATTTTGACAGTGTCCCTTTAAGGCAAGGAACCAACTACTCTCTGTGGGGCCCTCTACCAAATATTGTGTATGTATAACCCATAAAAATCTAAAAAGGCTCTTAAATATGCAAATTATTTATGTGTATGTTTGTAGTATTGTATTATCTTTTATAAAGTAAAGAAGTAATTTTGCATTTTAGAATAGGAAATATAGCATAACATACAGGACTCTGCTGGAGTTTAATTTAGTGTAAAGTTATGAATGTAGTACCATGAATAGGAGAAGTGGTAATGCTTGTAACAGGAAATGATTTATCTGATTTACAAAGGGACATTTTCATTACAAAATATTCCAGATCTCATCAACCACCTTGTAATATTTTTTCTGATATTTGCATTTCATTTCCTGAAGTTACATATATACATATTATCAGATTAACATTTCTATTATGATTTCACTGACAGATAAATGTGGGAAACATAGGTTCTTTTTGTTCTTTGAATAATACATAGCTAGTGTAAAACTTACATTATGCTTAATTCCTGTGGTGATGACCTAATTAAATTGTATCTAAAACTTACCTTGGGTTTGAATGCAATCAGTTTCAAAACCATTTCAACAGTGAACACTCCTGTGAAAACCATATTCATAATGTCCATTGCATCATTAAAGAGCTTAGACTGTCCATAGTGCTGTGAATAAAAAAGACAGTACTTTTAAAAGTAAAGGCTTTAAAATGTTAAGTGAAAGTAAGGCAGCCTAAGACAAAGTTGGCAAAAATGCAGCACAGGAAAATATTTTCTAGTAGTATTTATAATGCACACCTATATACATACAAGACTAGTTGAATATCTCTGGTCAAGAATGGAGTTGTTTAAATTTATTCTGTTTAGGCACTAAGTGGAAAAAAACTGTCATTCCTCTCCATCCTAAGGGAATCTCCAGAGACATGGTTTTGAGAAGAAAACTGCTCCCTCAAAAAAGAAGTATTTGACAACAGCAATTTCCCAAGTTTTATATGCTAGGTTTTGAAATTACATAACCTTGTGTTACACCTGCTTAGAAAGCCTGCAGTATGTTAGTCACAGAATAACACACATTGTGTAGGACTGATATTTTTAAGAGGATACAGTGCACGCAAGTTTACTGAAAAAAGTAGAATGGTTTTGTAAACTGAATTTGAACCACTCTTTTTCTTCTCAAAATCTGAAGTACTGGCGGAAAAGAAAGAGACAGCTTGGAAAAGTAGATAAGACAAGTAGGTGGCGAAGAACTACACACATAATGTAGAAAAAGTAAAAACCTGCAAAAATACACACAGGTATATATAGATATACAGCTAATATATGTCCTGGTTTCAGCAGGGATAGAGTTAATTTCCTTTCTAGTAGCTGGTACAGTGCTGTGTTTTGGATTTAGGATGAGAACAAAGTTGATAA
>NW_008795909.1:14225203-14255444 GCF_000699145.1 Aptenodytes forsteri
TTTATCTCAACCCACGAGTTTTTCTCACTTGTGCTCTTCCAGTTCTCTCCCCCATCCCACCGGGGAGGGGGGAGTGAGCGAGCGGCTGCGTGGTGCTCAGTGGCCGACTGAGGTTAAACCACAACAATATATCAAAACACGTTTGTGTGAGGTTTGGATTAACACACAAAACTAGAGTTGCTCCGTATATTAAGTTTTTAAACTTCTGAAGAAGATACAGACACAGACGATAGAAATATCATAGAGTGGTTTGGGTTGGAAGGGACCTTTAAAGATCATCTAGTCCAACCCAACCAAATATGTAGTAGTACGTATACAAAATGAACACAGAACAAGTACAGAAACTACACAGAGGTGAAGTAATGCTTAAAAACACTGCATAAAAGAATATACTAGATAAAAGAATCTAAGGGGTTGAGAGAAACATTCACTAACAAAATTAGACTTTTCAGATTTTCTTGCACTTGGATAATCTTGGGAGTACATATAATATATGTATTACATATATTACATATAATACATAGTATAATATAAATGAAATTACACTGCAGGTACAAACAAACTAAAGCTCAAAGAGCTTGATTAGGTTAGGAAGACCTTTATCAACATCAAGCTGTTTTAAACAATTTTACTTCAGAGTAGTATAACTGATGAACAGACTAGAACATGTCACAGAAGAGTACTATGATCAGAGGTGCTTTTTTTTCAATTTCACTGCATAAAAAAATACAGGTTGCCATAAATTAAAGGCATTATACCACCCATATCCTTCCCTGCAATTTATGCCAACAGCTTCAAAAGAGCTGATTTTCCTACCTGCATAGCCAAGCAAAGAGTGTTCAGCATGATGAGGACAAACATGATGTATTCAAATCCAGTAGAATTCACCACATACCAGAACTTGTATTGGTAAGGATTTTTTGGAATATATCTACGAAGAGGACGTGCCTTCAAGGCATATTCTACACACTGACGCTGTAAAAGCAAATACATCAAAAATTGTCACACTATACCTGTTAATCATCTGATAATATAATTAATAAGTGCAAATTGTTAAATATAACTCTTAAAAACAGGCAGTCTATCTACTTGATGTAGGGGTTTTTATTATTAAGTGTTAATAAAGTAATCAAGTAGCTTACCAATACTCACTTGGTTATTTACAACTGTATCTAATCATATACACTACTTAGCCACATACAAAGAATCAAACAATGCTCAGAGTAATTCTGAAGCGTTTCACCTTTATACAGTGTAGTAGTACACAGTAGTATACTGTAGACTATATGTATGTATATGTATAGTATATAGCATAACTATTAATAGCATGACTATTAATTCATCTAGAAATCATGCTTTGTCTTTACTAAGTTTTCAACCACCAATTTTACTGCATAGCTTAAAGCCCTAGAGTCAGCAAAATAAATACTGAGGAAGAGCTGTTCCTAATAGTTCAGTTAATTTGCCCAGCAAAATCATGTCACATATGTAGGAACATCATGGATTCATCTCCTACTCTATTAGTGCCTGAAATCTTCATGTAGGCTGGACCTTCCACTTGTCTTTTGAAGGATGCTTATAAAAGTTGATGGACAGGACACAAAATGCAGAATGAATGCTGGCTAAAGTTTCATTGCTTAACTTTGTTTAAATGAAGTGTGTTACAGTCAGACAAGAGTACCTGAAAAATCACAGCTGGTGACTGATGAGTTTCTTAGTCAAAGGATTAAACAGTAAAAGGGGACAGATTTTTTTTATTTGAATCTGAATATCCCCTGTGAATTTCTAAATAAATAAGGGGCGAAAAAAAGGAGTAGCATATTTTGAACACCTTTCAGACTATTCAGAACGAAAAATTTATTTTCCTGTTCTTATTGTAAAACATACGTCTGCCTATGGATAAACTGGCAAGTGCTGTATTCTTCTTAATGTGACACCAACAAGTGAGACACTAAGAAGCTAACAAGCTTAATGTAACACCTTTTCACAACAAAAAGACTGATATGTTGGGCTTATAGAAAGAGGAACATACAATGACCTGAATACCAGTTGATGGTATGTACTAATTCCATTTTTTTACTAAGATAGGTGTGTGGTGCCCTCTTCTGACCCAAAAGAGAAAGGAAGCTCTTCATGCATAAATAAAAAAGAGTACTTCCAAAAGTTAAGAGTTCATTATTTATTTTAACCTGATTTTTGTCCAGCTCACAGTTCTTATACTCTTGTTCTCCCTGTTCTTGGAATGTAACAATCACAAAACCAACAAATATGTTCATCATAAAGAAAGCAATAATGATGATATAGATGATGAAAAAAATGGAGATCTCCACTCTATAGTTGTATACAGGTCCTACATTCTCGCCATTTGAATCAATGGCTTTGTACAGCAGCCTGAAAAACAAACAAAATTTTATCTTTATTAGCATTAAAATGACAAAAGAGAGTAAAATATGCAGACACAGAGGACAGATTTCAGAAATGGTCTGCTCTTTACTGTTATCTTTTTCTAGCTACTGGCAGTGCTTACAAGCATATTGAAACCCAAAGCATCACACCACGCAATGTTATACGCTTTTTTCCCAAAAGAATCAAGATACTGACCAGATGGTTGTACTTTTTATTTCTTTTTTCCTCACATAAAGCTATCCTCTAAGATTTTTCTCATTTAGGGAAATAGTGAGTGGTAGTTTGCTCTTCCTGGGCCTCTCTATGCAGTGTACTATTGCCTGATTTTGCAGTAAAAGTTTTACTCAAAGCCCTAAAATTTTCATATTAGTACTAAAGGGCATCGATGGATAAACATCTAAAAGGATAACTTCCATTAGAGCTAAAGAATAGGTCATTATAGCAAAAGTAGCTGAAAGATTAGGAATCAAACAATATAAAAAAAGTTTGCCCTTTATAGATAGAGGTGAACGAAGTGCACAGGAAAAGTGCACAGATTCAGAAGGATAGTAGGTTTTTTCCTTCCTCCATTAATAACTTTTTACATACATCCCTTAAGACTGTTTTTTTGCCCAAAAATGCCTGGTAAATGATAAAGAACTGTTCTAGAAAATGTAACAATCTTAACAATGCTGTGAAAACATGGAGAATTCACTCACGCTGGCCAGCCTTCAAAAGTGGATACTGTAAAAAGGGCCATCATAGCAGATAGAACATTATCAAAGTTGAAATCACTATTTTGCCAGATCCTCTCTTTGACCATCGGATTATCAACATCTCCATCTTTATAAACGATGTATATCCCTCTGTGGGAAAGAAACAAACTCTCATTAGTGAAATATTAAATTAGCCTCAGAGTTACTCAATGCTATATTCAAAACAGGTTATTTTACTCCCTCCCTAAGCTTGTTTTATTTCCTTGCTAACCTGTATTTTCTGGTGGATTTAAAATGATAATTCCAATTTACACAAACCTAAGTGGCCTGACACATGCCTGCCCATATCTGCTACAGTTTAAATTATTCAAAATATAATGTATCATTCTTAGATCTAAGATGTTCTCACCGGCATTCCTCAGGATTCTGTTTTGCCTCATCGGTGCACCTGTAGAATTTTCCCTACATATAAAACAAAAAGCAATAACAAAATGCAGAATATGCAAAATAAACACATTTCTACTATGATTGGTTCAGAATGTGACCAACCCAGTTCCAGCAGCAAGCCACCAAGAATTCAACTCAGCTTTGCTTTTCTTGATGCAGTGTAAATTTTGAGCGTGTCTACTTACCTTGAACAGCTGCACTCCAATACAAGCAAACATGAACTGCAGCAGAGTTGTAACAATCATGATATTACCAATAGTTCTAATAGCCACAAAGACACATTGAACAACATGCTGGAAAGAAAGAAAGAAAAAAATTTAATACTTGTTACTTAGTATCACAGAATACATACCATAAAAGTCTATTTTATCACATTCAGACTATTTTTTAAAACCACTGTTTTTGTGTTGTCAGTATTATACATACTACCATAATTCAACTTGTTTTCTAAATTTGTCTGTAAGTCTGTTGATATAGACTCATCAACATCAACTGACTAAAAATTACATAAGCATTATGGAAAAATAATTAAAATATTGCTCTGGCATGTTGGTTCACAGCAAGTATTATGGTCAAAATCTGCTCTCCATGGCATTGGCGTTCCTCCACATATAAACTGCTGTAACTGTGGGTAAAACCTGCCCTAATATATTTAAGAATCAGGAACTGATTTATGTCCTTGCCCTGTGAACTTGTCTAGGCAATTTTTCTTGTGCAAGAATTTTTAACCTGAGGCAGGACTGAAGAATCAGGCCAACAGAAATATAACTTAAAAAATAAAAATAAACACCTTAAGTCCTTTTGCTCTGTTTATTGCCCTTAGAGGCCTCAAGACTCTTAAAACTCTCAGGATCTTCACAACTGAGATAGCACTTGATCTAGAGGGAAAAAGAAGTTATTCTGTTACTTTTAAGGTAACCGATTTTATCACTAAGAATAACAATGTTCTTGCAACTTCCTTATAAATGAAATTTCAAAAAAGTCTCAAGATATATATACAAGATTTTTTGAAGTATTTCTTTATTGAGTCTTTATTAATATTAGAAAATAGTATCAATCTCATAAGTACCATAAGAATTATTTTGATTTCTGGAGCAACTTGGGAATTAACAGCTCAGAAGCTTGTCTGACACTGTAATGCAGTTAAGTTTGGTCAGGAGCAAAATAGTCCCCAAAGTATTTTTCAGTATGGACAAGCTCTTTCAAAGACACTGTGTAAGTCCTGTAAATCAATGAATACCTTAGTTTCCAACCAGCTGGAGACAAAAAGATCTCAAATGACTCACATTCTCTTTGTTTAAGTAGCTAGGACTGCATCTTGAAGAAATAATAGCAGACAGCCTTTTAAAGAACGTATTGTGAAACTGTAAGCTTGTGTAATAGGTATTCTAGCACAAGCAGAATACAAAGCGGGAAGCAGTTGACTGACACCCAGCCCTTGCTCTTTTCTAAGTCACTAAGGGTTTCACAGATTATTTTAAATGAGGCACAACTGCTTAGTGAATCAATCTTTTATTATGTTTAGCCTGATCCAAACAAAGCACAAAAATCTCTTCTCTACCACTTACAGTCCTGATTAAGGCAAAACTTCTCTCCCCTTCAAATACTGTTAAGTTACATATCCCAGTAGGTCAATGCTGAATAAGCAAGCTCATAGAATTAGATTGTAGATGTGGCAATAGTACAAAAGAGGGTATATAAACCTCCTGAAGCTCCAGGAATTAGTTGCTATACAATGCAGTATCATGGTGCTCTTTCTTGTTCTCTTGGTAATAGCGGGAAGTAGCAATTTGTTTCCAACCCATATGAGTAGTGAGTTACAACACTCTCAACATACAGCACTACCTCTTGCCAGTCCCAACTCTGAATACTGATACTGCACACCCACACACAATGGGGGAACAAAAGGAGCTGAAACACTTATTTCAGTATAAAACCCCAAAGCAAAAATAAATCATTCACATTATAAGTGTAGTACTTACTGAATACCAAATGATACCAGAGAAACACCCACAACCAGCAAATCCAGCAAATTAAAATAATTCCTGCAGAAGGACCCTTTATGAAGGAATGCTCCAAAAGCTGTCATCTAAAAATAGAATTGTTACACGTTTAGTCTATATTTCAATTTATTCAAATTCACATTTAGGCTGTTTACAAGACAATTGCCTAGAGTGCGAATGCATACAGTATTATCTCACTTTCTAAAAGCAATTGAGATATAAAACAATCCCACTATGTACATTAAATCTTTCATTTAAATCATAAAAATTCTGCTCAAGCAACACCAGCAAATGTGTTAATTGTTTCTGATGTCAACAAATGTTCTATTTTGTGTAAGAACTAATTAGGCCGAGGTGATTACACTGCATTGATTTGGCCTTTGTTAGAAAAATGAAGAAGAAAAGAAACATAAAATTTCCATGCTTACTAAACTGTAAGGTCCAGATTCTGACTCCTAATCATTCATACTATCTTGAGAAATCAAGGAGCTGAAAATGTATTGTAAAAACCTGAGAGTCGAATCTGGTACAGAGCTAGCACAAGGCTGTCGTAAGGCAGCATTACACTGCTATTTGCCTTTGGCTCACAGGAGACATGTTAAGACCATGAGTGGGTATCTTGGAATAACCTGGAACAACTCATAGACTGTTTTGTATTATGTGTGGACAAGGGTCCCCAAGTTTTGCTGGTCTGTGGGGAGTATCAAACATTGCTCTCTATTGGACTTTCTCTTCATTTTTTGCTTTCTGTGCCTAGATTAAGAAGAAAGAAGCACACAAAGGATATCTTGTGAAGGAACCTGCATGCATCATTTGCAGGTTTCATGAGGAGCCAGTGACAGAGGCTCTGTTAATTATGGCTGCAGACAGAATCTGGGCAGATGCTCTCAGGTATCGCAAAGCTGAATTTGGTTCCTGAATCTATGAATTAGACCGTTACCATAACTGCAAGTAAGTACCAGTTAAAAAATGCACAGAGGAATCCAGTGAAGCCATTAGAAGCACAGAATCTGCACTTGAGTAGAATTTTGCATGGGTTTTTCCATAGTTATGGATTAAGACTGAAACACTGAAACTAAAAACTTGAAATTAAAACAAGGATACCTTTGAAAAATACCTAGTAGTCAGTTCAGGTACATAGATTCTAATTTCTTCAGCTTTATGGTCCTCTTAAAACAGACCTGAGTACTCTCAGCTACTCATTGTTTTCCACAGGGAAGAAAACTCAATGCCAGCCAGAAAACATCTGGTATTGACTGTGCATTTTAAACCCATTACTTTCTATTCTGTTCTGTTCCTCAAGATGGAGCGAAAAGATTTTATTCCCTGTCCTCTTGCAGTAGACTATTACATCTTTCAAGACTGTTCCACAATGTAGAACAGAGCTACCGTCAATGGACATCTCAGTCCACTGTGTCACTACTTGTGTGCACAAACTTGCAGGTCTTTTGCATGAAAAACCATCAACGTCAGTGAAAGCTATGTATCTGCCGAGGAATGCAAACTACAAAAGATACATTTTTCTTGGAAGCCTTTCTCTCCTTATTCTCATGTTAAACTTGCTTTCATCATGGTCAAAATACTAAATGTTCCTCAAAACTAGAAGAATAAAAATCCTAAAGTTTTAACCTATGCCATGACATGAGAGAGGTTAATATATTATAAAATTTCCAATAAATTCCTAGCTCTTTTCACTTACAGCTGTACAGAGCATGGCTAAATTCATTAAAATTAGTGGGAGTTGAACACTAAACTAACCTCGAATATCAAACCTACAGCTATCTACAAATACTCGTTTACACTGTAGTATGTTGTCAGTTAGCAGCACACAAAGTTTCATGTAAAGACTCCCACAAAAGTAAAGATACATTGACCTAAAAATACAGGTGAAGTACGTATCTCCCCATCTTTATATGGAGACTCGTATTTCAATCACTATAAATCCCAGCAGAAGCATCTGACTAAAACTCTCTATAGCAAATCATTCTATCCTTCACACAGATCAGGACCAAAGCAAAGCTTAGAGGGGATTTGAGGTGGTGAGCACTGTCACACAGCCTTCAGCGGAGCAGATGCTGCAGGACACTCACTGAGCTGCATGCCCGGGGCACCACCAGTGCTGCTCTCTTCCTCCTGCCTGTAATTCCACGCCAGTGGGGAATGGTTTAAATGGTGTGGGATTAGCACAGCTGGGGCAAGGTCCTAACCTGACCTTTGCTCTGATGTTTTCACATTTCCCAAGTACTGCAAACAGGATGGTAAGCTGGATTTCAACATCATGTAGGGATTACGTGAGAGAATTCTTAAATGCTTTAAACTGATATTGCAGCTTTTCTGTTATTCATATCCTCATTCATATCCTCAACACCATATAATGTGGAAATCCTCATGCCTGCAGAGCAGTCAGTAAGACAGAGCACAGGGAGACTCTCCACATGCTGAGAGTTATTCTGTTTTAATGCTTGTTTTTTGGACATTTATGAGCTTCTTTGCTGCAGCTGATAATATTGCCTCTGGTTATCTCAATTTTAGTTTCATATACTTTTTGCCTGGAAATTAAGGAATGCTATTGTTACTGCAGGTCTAGTCTTGAATTTACTCCTTGCAGAACACACGCAGCTTCTGCACGACTTAGATACTGTGGAAAGCACAACGCAAAACCCAGCACAGAAGACATGGAGGACTCCAGCCATAAGCAAGCAAAGCCAGTGTCTGAGACATGTTAGTAAAGCAGGCACTGTATACGTACGTGTGTCATGTTCTGGTTGTCCATTACATTTTTTATGGTACAATCTATCTTCCTTTATAAATACATGTGAGTGTCCTGCAGGGCAGAGCTTCCTGGAGAACGTGGAGTCAGGAGCATCAACATTTTTGGCTATGATGGGGCTTCTTGTTTCTTTGTAATATTCTACAATGACAGATTTCAGCAGCCCAAGCTCTAGAGCTTCCTACTTCCCTTGGATAACTCTCGAGTCGCTCAGTGTCAGAATCTTTTGCAATTAGTAGGAAAGTTGCTTTTCTTAATACATCCAATTATGCCTCTTTATGCCATGCTTTATAACTCCTCTGTCTCCTGCAGAAACACAATTGGAACTGCAGGAGCTATACAACCTGCTGCTCAGAGCATGTGGAAATTTACCGACTCTCTTCTGCCACAGAAATGGTGGTAACATATTTTGAATGGCTTCTCAAATTCGGAGTTGGGAACTAGTTTGATCTAATGCTACAGTTCTTTTCAATACTTTGTTCTTTCCTTTAGTTTGGCCTTTCTCTAGCAGTGAAAAAACTGGGTATTTATTTTAGAATGTGTCTTGGTTTCAGCTGGGATAGAGTTAATTTTCTTCCTAGTAGCTTGTGCAGTGCTGTGTTTTGGATTTAGGATGAGAACAATGTTGATAACACACTGACGTTTTAGTTGTTGCTAGGTAATGCTTACACTAGTCAAGGACTTTTCAAGCACTTCCCGTGCTCTACCGACGGAGCAGGCTGGAGGTGCACAAGAAGCTGGGAGGGGGCACAGCCAGGACAGCTGACCCAAACTGGCCAAAGGGACATTCCATACCATGGGACATCATGTTCAGTACAGAAACTGGGGGAAAGCTGGCTGGGGGGGCCATTGCTTGGGACTGGCCGGGCATCGGTCGGTGGGTGGTGAGCAATTGCATTGTGCATCACTTATTTTGTATATTCTTTTATCATTATTATTATTATTACTACTGCTACTATTATTACTTTTCCTTCCTTTTCTGTCCTATTAAACTGTCTTTATCTCAACCCACAAATCTTACTTCCTCCCCCACTGCCCCCCGATTCTCTCCCCCATCCCACTGTGGGGTGGGGAACGAGCAACAGCTGGGTGGTGTTTAGTTGCCTGCCAGGTTAAACCACAACAGAATGCTACAAATTTTATAAGATTAATCAATTCTATAGCAAGCTCCTCACTGCTGAAAATGAGAAATAAGGGGATAAATGTAAGTCTGGGAGAATATTCGCAAGCATAAAAATAGTCTACTACTTACAGTACAGCTTATCTTGTAAACAGCCCAAATATTGCATCAATTAGTATTAATCGAATCGCATTGTGAAGAGTATGCACAGCAATATGAGCAAAAGCTGGGAGAAGAGATTTTGTTAAGCTTAATCCTCAACTGGAAATGCAAAGTTTATGTACAGATTCTTAGTGTACCAGAAATTTTAAAGTTTATAGATCAGGGTTACTCAACCAAAAACTCATGGTGAATATGCACAGCATGATACTTTTAGGAAACGTGTAAATCTCTGAAAAAATATTTCACAAATTCCCACCAAAACTTTTCATTTATTTGTTCAGCATTTTCTTACATGTGAACCTAATCCTCAGTTATACGGCTTCAGTGCCAGAGTAAGCCTCATACCTCTAAAATCTGAGTAACCCCAATGGATATTCTTAATAATCAGTACACAAACTATACATTAAAATGCCAATTTTTGACTCATGCATGGGTAATACATTTAAGCAAGCATATCTATGCCTTTCCGTGTATTTAAATGTATGCCCAAGATAAATGCAAAGTATCTTAGTATACAGATAGATAAATGCAAGATATCTTGCAAGTCCTATTGCAAGAAAATAGTTATCTACTATTTTAGCTCTGTGAATATAGTTCAGCAAAAGAAATGAGAAATTACATGCTCTCTCCTTAAAAGACTGATTATCTCTTTTGGAAATGCCAGAGCAAGGAGAAGGAAAAGCTCATGCGCAGTGAATTATTTTTCCCTTTTCTGACAACTGTAGTTTAAAAAGGGTAAAAAATGAATTATTAAGTTGATGTAATGATAAAAAAATCAGCTTCTTCATGCACCCAATGGTAAAAAATAAAAAATCAAAACTATGAGGAACTGTCAAATAAAAAAATCCTCTGGTTTAAAAAAAGTTCAGCTTTGATAGCTTAGAGAAAAGGCGAAGAACACTTCAAGTGCCTTTTCTTGGCAGGTGACACACAAGGAAAATCCTTTTAAACAAACTTCCTTTAAAAACCTGTTACCTTCAAAATGATCTCAAATGTAAACATACTAGTGAAGACATAATCTGCATACCCTAGGATCTGGAAGGTAAACAAAAAGTTACAAACATTATTGCTAAAGCTGCTTGTGAGCTAACAAGGATCAATTAACAATGCATTACCTTTAACAGGATTTCAACAGTAAAGATGGCTGTGAAAGCATAGTCAAAGTAACCAAGTATCTGCAAGGTATAATATGTGCCACAGTAAGAAATCCATCTGTTAATAAATTTTTACAATTTAGACCACATGCACAGCAACACCTGAATTAATCTAAGTAGGTAGATGGGGAATTTATACAAAGTAGTTTAAAATTCTGGCTATTGTGCAACCATTTTTATTTACTTAAAAATTTATCAGATGCCACTGTGCTTAGATATTAGTTTTCACCCCTAAAGAGTTAACAGGACCCCATAAGCAACATGTTCTTTCAATTCAGACTTTCGTCTATCAGCTTTCACAGGTACTTTCTTCAGCCTTTAGCAGAGATACAGAATTTTACACAAAGAATAAATACTTATTAATAATAAGTCCTTTTTTTTTTTTACCAAAGTATTGCATCAAAAGATAAAACTTCAATGGATGCTTCTAGACTGCACATCATTCCACATTCTACATATTGTTCCTGTATAGACTGGGCTAGAGTGTCACAAAGCAAATTAACGAATAACTAAATTACTTAAAATCAGCACAACAACTCTTTTTTATTGAACTTGGAAGATACAGCAGTGATTTATTTGTAGGAAATTTAAAAGAACCCACAACAGTTGCGTAGTGATATGCACACTTTAAAAAAGATTGTGGATGTGATATTGACCTCACTGCTGTCGACAGGAACGCTGCCATATATTTCATTACAAGCAAGATTTCACACCCTTTCAAGGTGGCCATATTGCTAGCACCTAATTTAGCGATTGACATGCACTGCATTGGGTACTAGTTTAGTTTCAAGGATGCAGCAATCCAACTAGCAAACAGCTGTGCACAGAAACATGTTGCCTGTGGCTCAGCAACGAATAAAACGGGAAGGAGAAATAAAATAAAGAGACAACACATAAAGACAGTATTCCTGTTAGATCATATAAAAGGAAATAATTTTTTTGCCCATGTTCAGTTGAAGATCACATCCTTCTGTCCCTTGCTGTGGCTGAGAAAATAGGCAAATATTAAAGCCATTCAACAAAGATTAATCAGTAGGGAATTCACTCTAGAGTTAAAAGAAAGTATTTAAAGGCATTCTAGTTTGCAAACTTTCATTTCCTTGTCGAGCTGGCTGGTTGAAGGAACATGATCATTCAAGGTAGTAACAAGAAAATATGCAGGTCTGGTGCATTTGTGAATATTTACAAGAGGGCAACGCTTTCTTGAAATCACTCACACATTTTACCTGTCTGTGTCCCAAATAGGAATAATCCTTTCAGTTACCAGCACTCTCCAGTTACATTTTCCTAGTACTCCTCCAGTTACAAAACTAATTATCAGCCCTTCAAGCCATTTCTACAATAACAATTTCAGTATTGCCCACCAGCTCTCTTTTTCTTATCCATTAGTGTGATTTATTTATAAGATTGCACTTGTCCAGTTTTATAGATATGGGAAACACACAGCTCTACTGAATAGTACATGAAGAGTGTCTTTGTGCTTTGACCTCTTTTTACCTTTGAAGAAAGCTTTAACTTTTTGGTTTTTACTAATGTTACTGAAAAAATGTTCAGAGAATGTCAACAGCCAAAAGAGGACTTTCAGAAGCTGCATCTACACTAGCAAGAACTAGAGGGATACAACATCTACTGACCTAGTAGGCCCATCTTTCCTGTAAGAGGTGGAACAGTTTCTCTAACTCCATGGCAATCTCTACAGATCAATTTATACCTAAGACAGGAGAGGCCTGGAAGTTCTGTCAACGTATCCCAAAAGTCCCCACAGACTACTACCAAGTTGCATCATCTCAGCTATTTCATACCTAATCTAAAGCATGCACAACTCACAAAAATGAGAGACTTGCTTCACTGCTAATACAAGCGCAACAAGTGTAAGACAAACATTAGTGGTCACGAGAGTGGATTTATTTTTGTTTCTCTGTCTAATAATTGTGCATTTGAGTAACAGGCAAGTCTTCTACTATATTAAGAACTTAAAATGAGGGATTCAGGAATTTGTTTTAGGAGAACACAGATGTTTATACCACATAAACTACAGTTTTATTGAATAATAGAGACATTTCTGAAATCAATATTCTTACAAGTATTTTGTTTCTACAACTGTATCTAAAAAAGGATGCAGAAACACTTTCAAATTTTCAGGTTTGTATATAGGCTGAAATGGCATTTGACTCTGAATCAAGGCAAGAGCTGGGCATGCTCTGATCCAGAAAAAAGTGAAACTTGTTTCATTTCTGATTTGGCCAATCAGGAATCCAAGGATCTTCAGGTCCGATGTGGTGGTACTCAGACTCATTAGTGTGGCCACACTAGCTTCTTTGAAAGAAGAGGTAATATCCTTACAAATGCATACACACAGTAACAGACTGATACTCTGAGTTCCCCAAGGCCGTACAATAGAGTCAATGAAGGAGAAGAGAGGACAGGTCAGAGTCTATTCCCAACATGTTATAAACAGTGATAATTTTAACTGGCAATCTTAAATCAGTGTCAAACAATGCGAGGCACTAAGAGTGATTCAGGAAATGCATATCAGGTACACCAGCTGAAAATTATGAAAAAACATGGAAATTATAAAGATTATGCTCAGCTTGAGCATATTTTATTCCAATATATTAATAGCCTACAAAGGAAAAACATTATGTACATAATAAATGGTTCTAATATCTATGATGTTCCATCAATAAAGTTACTTGTCTTTAAAGATTTATGGTTTTTAAAGCAAAAAAATACAAATGTATGACTTAAAAAAGGAAAAGGAAAGTTTCTTAACTTGAAAATTAGAAAACAGGCACTAGTCCCAAAGGATTGTTATCCTGTGAGGAGGTATTTATCTTCAGACATAAAAATTAAGGGCTTACATTATTTCGAAAAGAGTGGCTGCGAATTGGATCTTCTGCTGCTAGGGAAACACTACTCAGCATGATGAAGACAAGGATAAGATTGGTAAAGATGTGGTGATTGATGAGTCTGTGGCATCCCACTCGAATTCTGAAGAGGAGATACAAAAATATACCATGTGTGCAAATAGAACTCAGCAGATGGCTAATATACAACATATTTTCTATGACT
Source organism: Aptenodytes forsteri (assembly GCF_000699145.1). Lineage (NCBI taxonomy): Eukaryota > Metazoa > Chordata > Aves > Sphenisciformes > Spheniscidae > Aptenodytes > Aptenodytes forsteri. The sequence continues at coordinate 14,239,033 of NW_008795909.1, forward strand.
CTGACAACAATGACAGAACAGAGCAACCACCAGTAGCTAAAAGCAGTGCAAATGCTGAAGTTATAGCTCTGATTTCTAAAAATGTAAATAAATCCAAAATCCAATCCACCTGTAGTGAAGACGCACTTATCAAAGGAATCTGAGAGAGGATTTCCCAGCTCCTGTTAGTTTTCTATGGGTTGTGAATGCCACTACAAGTTCCAGCGTTTGTACCACTGTGCACATACATAGGCCAATGTCAAAAGGACCAATGCTAGATAATGTCATTTCAGATCCCCAGTTTGATTTGATTCTTATTAAAGCTGTCAAAAATAGTCATACGGTGAGATGTGGCTTAGGCTGCAGATCTCATTGTGCTACTTAGAGACTCAATCCAAATCAGAGTCGCCTGTGAAGATTTTCTTATAGAGTTAGAGGACAAGTGGGCGTTGAAGATTACAGAGCTGCTAAGTTGCAGCCACGTAAGAAGTGAAACTGTACATATGCTTAGAGTCACTGAGCACAAAGTTATTAAAAATGCTATTGAGCACCTTGGTAGAGTAGGTCCGGGATTAAATTGGCAAAAAAGCAGGATCAGGTTTATAACTGACTAACACTGAAGTTGTCTAAATTCTGCTGAAGAATCAGAAGGTTCTTGGGGAAAATTTGTTCTCCTGTTACTAAGTAGATGATTTGAGCATAGTGTATCTTAGCGTGCTGGTTTTGGCTGGGATACAGTTAATTTTCTTTATAGCACCTAGTATGGGGCTCTGTTTTGGATTTGTGCTGAAAACAGTGTTGGTAACACAGAGATGTTTTAGTAACTGCTGAGCAGTGCTAACACAGAGTCAAGGCCTCTTCTGCTTCTCACCCCACCAGCCAGTAGGCTGGGGGTGCACAAGAAGGTGGGAGGGGGCACAGCCAGGACAGCTGACCCCAACTGACCCAAGGGATATCCCACACCATATGATGTCATGCTCAGCATATAAAGCTGGGGGAAGAAGAAGGAAGGGGGGGACGTTTGGAGTGATGGTGCTTGTCTTCTTCCCAAGTCACCGTTACGTGTGATGGAGCCCTGCTTTCCTGGAGGTGGCTGAACACCTGCCTCCCCATGGGAAGGAGTGAAGGAATTCCTTGCTTTGCTTTGCTTGCATGCACGGCTTTAACTTTACCTATTAACCTGTCTTTATCTCAACCCACGAGTCTTCTCACTTTTACCCTTCTGATTCTCTCCCCCATCCCACCGGGGGGGAGTGAGCGAACCGCTGTGTGGTGTTTAGCTGCCTGCCGGGTTAAACCAAGACAGTTAAGTAAGATGGCCATTTTGGGATGAAAATATGTAGCATTAGTTGAGGCCAAAAGCAATTTGACATGTTCAACAAATCTTATGTTTTTGCATTCAGCGTATGTGTTCTTAAAATTACTAGTTTAAATAGCTGTTTTTCCAGTTTGTTTGAAAATTCTGAAGAGTTTTAGACAACCCATGCAATGAATAAGATACAAGCCCAAAACATTGTATCTTGATCATCACAACATCTTCTAAACTTAATTGTGATGAGCTCTACCACCGAGAAGACAGCGTTCTCCTGTGCCAAATAACTCTCAAGCTCCCTTCTAAGACTGCTCATGAAATTGCTATATATAAACGTAACAGCTATGTTCAGCCTATAGGAACTGAATTTAGTTCACTTTTTCTCTTCCATCCAACAATCAGTAATGACTTTTACTGACTACAGAAGCTTGCTTTCTTCATCAGTGTAGGACTTCAAATGCTCTGGAGTTGGACTAAGCAGTGAAAGATTCCAATTCCCCCCCAAATCCAACTATTATTGTTCTTGATTTTTGAAATAATTTGTCTTTATCTTCAGTGTTTACTTGAATCTGGGAAAATGCGGTTACCGCAAGAGGAATACATATATATCTCCTTTCTCCTTTTCTCTTTTTCTCTTATTTGATCTTCTCCTTCCTTACCTGCACAGCTCCACAAAGGTTCCTAGGGTTCCTAGGAATCCTATCTCACGTAAAAGATGCTCAGATCTTAACATCACACCTTTTATATCCAGTGACTTACATACTAAATAGCTTATATACGTTAAAGGGTACTTTTCAGACGTGCAGACTTGACAGACTATATCTACAAAATGCTATTATCTTCAACAGTGGGAAGCAAATTAATATCTTTATCAAATTCTTCCCATTTACCAAGCCATTCAGAAAATTTTAGGAGAGAAGCCAATCTCTCTCCTGTTGAAGATACTGGAGTTCTATTCCTAAGCTCATTGGAAGGAGGCCTGTTCCTTCACTGCTAAACCTTGATGGAATAAACCAGTATTTTTCAAAGTTATATTTACGGGTTGGTGCTGCTGAAAATGAAGAAGGCACTCCCTTCAGGGATCGGTGTTATCTTCTCCTTCATATGTAGTTCTGATATTCTCCGGGGACGTGGGCCTGCTGGTACTTCTGGTTCATCCTCTTCATCTTCTTCATCTTCACCTACTTTAAATTAAACACTTTTTTACTATAAAATAAAAAACATTGAGGTTTTGTTCATAACAATATAAAAGCATGGCTTCTATTAAAATATATATGGCTTATAGGAAATATATATTCATAGCATGGCTTTAAAAATCTATGAATCAATATATGAACATCCATATAGTTGTCATGAGCTTATATACATGTTTATGTGCATATATGGGCATGTGCCTAAGTGCCCTGAGTACACTAATAGGCTTTACTCGCCCTGACCAGCCTCATCTGGGGTCTCCACTCACACCCCCTACACATGGGCTCTGGAGTCCCAGTTAAGCTCAGCCCCTGACCGTCAGTCCTTGTTGTAGGGGTGCCCTACGTCAGCTGTGTTGTAGGGGTGCTGAGCTCTGCGCACTGGTTGAGCACTGAGTGCTCAAAAGGTAGGGCAGATTTCTGTAATAGGCATCCAGACAATCAGACAGAACTGATTTTTAGATAAGTATGTTCACTGGACTGGAAGAAGCTAAGACAAAAGTGATCGAACATCATCAGCCCTGGAATGTCCTCTTTTGCCAAACGTTTCAGAAAAGTTTAGAATTTGCTCTCACATTCAGGTAGTATTACCACAGCAGTCTTCAGGCTCACAATATTAACTCTCATATGCTCTTTGTACTGTCTAGGAAGCTGCAGGAAAAGATAATACTTAGCAGCTTACAGGCCCATTTATCCACTGATAACAGAGCACAACCGGCTTCAAAGGAATTGATTCAGTGTTCAGCAAGAACAAGTTTAGGATATTTTAGCAAACAAACTTAAATGTGTTTGTCTTCTGGCTGGTATTCATATACCTGGTACATCACAGGGTGGATAGGGATCTTTATCCTCATCCTCTCCTTCTCCATATTCAGCAATTGTCACCTACAGCAATGAAAGGGATGCACAAGAAGAAAACTAGATTTAAATACAGCTTCGAGTATAAAGTTCAACAGAAAGCAAACCAAATAAGCCTCTGAAGTCAGGGAAGCAATCCCTACGCTTAGTCTGAGTTTTCTGAAACAGGGTAACTGAGAAGAGAGCTGACAGTTTAATACATATTTTTAAAAGATGATTTTTCTATAGTATCCACATTCTTCTGGCTGTGTAGATCACAATGAGAATATAACCAACAGGCTTTGGTAAAAATTAGCAAGAATGTTTGAACATTGTACTAAGAGTTAATCATTTATTAGTATCTTCCACCGGATTTATCAGGCAAAATACCTACAGGGATCTTAAAATAACGTCAAATTTTTCTAACATTAACTATTTCACGCTCAAACAACTTCCCTTCTCAGGATATCCTGAAACCAAAAGGATTTTCTGGTTTAAGAGATTCTGTGAGGATGCAAAGCATCAGAACTAAGTTTCTTTTGCCTGGAAAAAAACGTAGGGATGATGGGTTCATAGAAGAAATTGTACAATGCACAGCACTCTTGAAAAGTACTCCCTAGCAAAATTAGTAAAACTGCTTCTTAGAAAAGACACAATTTTTAGAATAAACACCTTACTATCCTTCGGCTTCTTTTGGTCACCTTCTGACTTCTCACTTTTTTTATTTTCCAGACTCTCTTTTCTACAAAACAATACAATAACAATTACAAAGCACGTCATGTAAAGACATAAGATTTTAAGTGAGCTATACCCATTCTATGAAAAGAGAGCATACCTAAAACCATATAGTAAAATATTTAAAATTATTTGCACAGCTGCAGGTGTCAGAGCAATAAAATCTATTGCATTTGAATGCAATGATCCATTTAAAAGATTATAGTTTTGAATATAATTCCAGAAGCTAATCCCTAAAAAATTCAATGCATGATCATTACTCCTTTCTAGAGGGATAAACTGTGCCCTTGGACTCAAACAAACAACTTGCATTGACTTCAACAGGCCTGCACTGATTTCAAATGAAGGCTTTCTTGTTGCCTATATAAGGCTTAGAGAACCGATTCCACAGGGAGTTGTGCACTGGCAACAACAGATACATTCTTGTTCTAATTGCACAATAAATCCTACCGTTGCAATGTTTAAATATCAGTTGGCTTGTCATTATGTCCTTAATTCACCCCATTTTCCCAATTACTACCCAACTTTTATCTAAAATCATACTAATTGGGTCTTATTTTAATGTCTAGGTAAACTCTCTCATTTTTTTCCTGAGTCCAATAAATTTTCAAGATGGTAAAGACATTTATATGAAGTAAAGAAAATCCTTATGAAATAATTCAGTACCCTCCTCCTTCCCTCTCCTGCTTATTCAACATGCCCATGCTATTTTACCTCGCATTCTTTTTCCTTTCCTTTTCTTCAGCTTCTTCTTTCTGAGCTGTATTTAGACTTTCAGCATCTGCCAAGTTATCCACAGCAATAGCCAAGAAGACATTTAGCAAGATATCTATCTCAAATAATTTTAAGGACATTATGCCTTACTATACTTGTTTGGTTTATTATCAGCATGAACACTGACAATGTGAGAGATATAAAACACATGTTCCCAACCTACAGTGTAGAGACTTGTGATGCTGGAGCGTAGTGCAAATAACACTCATTTAATGGACTAGATTAATACTGGGTGTAAAATGAGCAGAGATCCGTTAGGTTTTAAAATTTTAAAATAGCACAATACTTGACGTATTTTTTAAATAAATGAAATTCAACTTTAAGCTGGCCTGAGGAAGTTTCAAATATGAAACACTGTCTATTAAAAGTGAAGACTGTTCAGGCATTTTGAAAAATTCATTTTTATAATGCACTATCTTCTGTTTCTACAACAATCTATATCAAATTCTGTATTTCAGTCCATATCAGTTGAGTACAAATACTGATACAAGTACCATATAGTGCAGAAAATGGAATGGTTTTGCCCTTTCATCACCTCCTGACCTTTTAAGAACTTCTGAGAATGACACTAGTTTCTGCTGCTACGTGGGGCCAAGGAAGTATTTCCAGTACACACTGAAGGCAGGGAGGGAGAATGCTTCAGCAGACTTAATCCTAACTGACTCAACATTCTTCCATGCAGATTTCTCTCATCTGGTCCCTGCACTATACAGTGGATCACTGGCTCCACTGTCAGTGTGTGTCAGAATTAACAGGGCTATATCAAGCGTCAAAAGGATGAACGGGAAATTACTGCCATAGAGATCAGACTACATCCATGCATTTTCAGAGGGAGGGATGTCAAATAGAGACAAGTAGAAAGAACACGGCTGTTTTCCCACTGAAGGAAGAAAAAAAAAATTCTCTGGTTTCTGCCACTGTGGTGGCGGGAGATAGACTCGGAGATCACTGGAGTCTCATTCATTAGGGAACAGGTGTACAAAGAAAAGTCTATTTAAAGGACTTAGCACATGCAGAAAGCATTTGCATGTCCATTGCAATTTACTCCCTTCTAGAGAAATTTTGCATATGTCCCTGGCACCCAGCCCCATTTGGAGATGTTTCCAGTGAGTGCAAAGGATACAGTTACCACAGATGAAGAGGATAATGAAATATATACAGACTATCATGCCTGATGATGATGGGCCACCATATGCCATTATGCCATCATACATAACAGCATTCCAGTCTTCACCTGTTAGAATCTAAGAAGCAGATATATTATTAGTAACTCAACATCAAAAAGAGCAATAGAGAAACACATTTCCTCTGACCACAATACACAATAAGGCTAACCTTCTGTATACATAAAGCAATACCATAATCTTTTCATGCATCTTTTTAAAATTTCCGTTTAAATAAGTGTCTCCTGAAAGCTTGGGTTTAATTCTACTAGCTTTTATTTTATGCTACACATTTACATCACTGAACTTCAAAGGCAAAAATAATAAAAATAGAAGCCTATAATTTTATTGATTTTGGCATGCAAAAGTAAGACCCCTGATTTTCAGTAATGCCACATATGTAGTAATGCCCACAAATGTTCATCATTCTTGAAAATCAAGTTAATATATGTTTTAAGGTTCTCTTTTTTTGAAATAGTGGCCACAAATCTTTTCTAGTGTATGCCATTTTTTAGTCCTGCAAATTGGTCTAACCAATTTCAGTTTTAACGGGGACTGGCCACCTTATCATAAATTATGTAATACACATACCACACACATACACTACTGCTATAGCTTTTGAAATGGTAGCTATTTTAAACTGAATTGACCTCAATGCTGCGGGAGAATTACATGATTTTCTTATTGGCTATTGTTTCATGGAAGTCTGAAAGAATTTTATAGAAATCTGTTGATTAGTTAAAAGGATAGTTTACAATGAGGCAACTCCACTTTTTCTGTATTGTAACGAAAATTCTGGGTATTACAATGCAGGTTATAGGGGCACTTTGTATATTTCTAAGTAACTTCTTAAAAATTATCAGTTCTATCCTGAGAAAACATGCAATACTGACTCTCCTTCCAAGTAATTAAGTGGTTGTTTGAGAAAATTATATGCATGCTAATTTCTGAAATTCATTTTTGGAGAGCTAAACTTATCAAGTTGATTTTCACAGTTATTGAGCACCCAACAGGTTGGTTGCTCCTGAGTGTATTCTGAAACTGAAAATCAGCCTAAAATCTGAAAAAAATCCAACTCAGCTGAGTTTGAAAGTACAGCCTTCATTTTTTAAAGGGGCAATGCCAGGTCAAATGTGGACACTTTTCCTCTTAAGGAAATTTCTCATTAAGATTTCCTTATGTCAAAATTACATGGAAAGATTTTTTGCTTGCTCTGGGCAGCCACCAGATGAAAATTCTACCAGAGACAGGAAGCTGGCACAAAGCTGAGTCTTGCAGGGTCAGCTTTAAACACTCACCTACAATGTCTGAAACCAAACATTGTGGTAATGTGCAAAGCTGAATGTGAAAATGGCTAGAAAGATGAAACCAATTAGCCTAATTCCAGAATCCAAATTGGGAAAAATAAAAAAAAGGATCATAAAGTAGTGAAAAGTAAACTGTGAGTATGGCCCTATCTTTTCACAAGTAACAGACACCTTGCTTTAAAATTTTAATAAACCTTACAGTTTTTCTTTAAAGAAATTCATACTTATTGAAATTCATACTTATTTTTATATTACAGTAAATGATATGACCCATATGCAAATATACACTCTTACAATGCTTCTCATTTTTTCCTGCTTGGGAATAGCTGAACTTTTATATAGCTAATGAAGTTAAAGAAAACAATTTGATTAAAATAAAAGTAACATTCCACCTCTTTTTCTAGTCTGGTATTTGATGGACAAAGGAGATTTAATTTTGTGAAGTAATATGACAGCTATGTTGCATAGATAGATCAAATAAGACATGAAACAAATGGTACAAATGGTGCAGAGTTACCAGAGTACTGAATTTAATGAGCAGAATGCTACTTAAAGTAAACTGAATAAATAGTATTCGTGATTTTATTTTCAGGCAACATGATCACTTAAACAGTTTTGTTGATCATCAAAGGTAAAATGTTTCATACGGGATGAAAGAAAGTTACCTGGAATACAGTTAAAAGAGCTTGTGGAAAATTATCGAAGGTGCTCCGTTTTGTTTGAGTTTCATCAAAATTAAATTTGCCTCCAAACAGCTGCATTCCAAGCAACGAGAAGATTATGATGAAGAGGAAAAGCAGAAGCAACAGTGAAGCAATGGACTTCATTGAGTTTAACAAGGATGCTACCAAGTTGCTCAGGGATGCCCAGTGCCTATAAATTAAAATGCGTGTGTTAACACACACCAAAAAAACCCAAACAAAACAGTAAAAGAGCAGTGCATGATGAAGTATTACGAAAGAATTGCTGATCACCCTTCAGCTATCCCTAAAGTTAGCAGTATTAGTTAATCTTACCTTGTTACTTTAAAAATACGCAGGAGACGAACACAGCGAAACACTGAAATTCCAAGGGGTGACATAATTTCCAACTCCACCAAAATTGTTTCAACAATGCCACCACAAACAACGAAGCAATCAAAGCGGTTAAAAAGAGAAACAAAATAAGCCTGTAGGCCCAGGCTGTACATCTTTACTAACATTTCACAGGTGAATAAAGCCAGAAGAACTTTATTTGCGATATCTGGAACAAAATATTAAAAAAAAGAAAAAAGAAAGACATTCCTGAATTGTCTCATAGATTCAATTTTTATTTTAACTTATTAGTACTATACTTTCTATACTAGGTCACAGCCTTTTGCTTAAGAAGGAAGGAAGTACTGGTTTTTTATGTTGGACTGTATTTGATGCCTAAGTGGCAAAAGTTACACAAGGATGTAAAGCTTCCTGCGACCTCTGAACTATTCATCCTTCCAATCCATTGTGCAGTTCATGGCTGCTCAACTCACACCTTGAGTAAACACTGTAACTTAAGCATCACAGCCCACAGTGTGTTCTGCTGTGCCAGTTCCCATCTCCTTCCTCATCTTTCAAGCATGGTTTAACAATAAAAGTACAGGTATTGACAATTTAGTATTGTCATTTTTTTCCGGTATACCATTAAGCTGTTAAGTTATGCCATTAAGTTGTGGAAATCACACACATTCAGTCATTTCTTGTATCTCCCTTTGGCTGGGCTGAATATCCTTCAGGACAGCGAACAACAACAAAATGGCAAAGTACAAAAGTAGGCACTGATAGAATGCAAGTATCCATAGTCAAAAACAGGACAAATAATTTTTGATTGTACCTTGGACCTGGGTCAGCCAGTCAGGTTGATTATAATGCTCCGATGAGATAGTTAATGTATTCAGAAAGACCAAGACAATAACAAGCCAATAAAATGTGACAGATTTTACTGCAGCTCTACATTTTCTTCGATTAAATCGATTCCAGCGACGCCAGCGTCGACTGAAAGTTCAAATAAAAACAAATTTATTATTATACAGAAAACACATATGAACTTAAGGAGGTTTTCTTCTGTGTAGAAAACATAGTGCAAGTATGTATGTGTGAGCAGGTGTGTTTACATAAATATGTGCACAATACTTCAGATAGTTGTGTAAATTATTACCAGTTGCAGACTAGGGAGTGCTAATTTGTTATTCCTTTTTTAGATTTCATTATAGATTTTTAAATGTAAACCACAACTTTTGGAGACTCTAATTGCCTGTGACATAATTAGATTAACCTGCATTTAACATTTCATTGAGTAGCGATGTATCTGTCTTCCCAGGCCCCATACACTTAACAGCAGTAAAGAAAAGCCAATGAAGCAACTTAGAATTCAGATTACATTTAGTCTGAAAATGTAGGCTTTGAGTTCAACCACGGGCACAATTTTGGCAGGATTAAACAAGGCAGGAATGTTGAGGTCAACTTTTAGAAATCTACCCTATAACGACGTTAGAAATCTGTCAGTGACTCCACTGATGTGTCAGATTTCCACTCATGTGCCTTGAAATTGTGTCAGTGGGCAAACATTTGTGAAATGAGTAACAGTGACAATCAAGGACAAGTAAACAGATCCTATCTAGATAGGAGTTGGACTCACAAGTGAGGGTATTAGCTCAGCTTTGTACTCATAAAACTAGATTTAATTTCTCTGCTTCACTTCTGGGAACTTTAGTAAACCAATTAGGTTCCTTGAGTTACATTTCCATTTGTGAAACAGGAAGAAAATATATTGCTGGGTCATAGGAAGAGAAGGATTAGGAAGCAATTGATATTACCTAAAAGGGAGGCATACAAAATTCACACATCCAAAACTACCGCCGTGGGCTCAGATAAAAAATTTTAGGAACTGACAACTGCTTCATCCAAAATTCAAGGGACAGAGCAGGCACAGACTCCAATGGAAGCTTGACCTAGCCTTAAAATAGCAAAGAACTGAGAAGAGTGTACATGTATAAGCTTCTTCCTCTATAGTTTTACTATCAAGCCAGTCTAGCATAAATCTGTTGTGAAATGGAAAGGGGTGGTCTGCTCTCCTTGTTCTGCCCTCTCATTTCCATTTTGCCAAAACTAGCCCTAATGAAGTGAGCTAGACCTGAGAATTGACTGGTGGAAACCAACTTCTTTTTTTCTGGGTTGATTTTAGTTGGTCAGTTGTTTGATCCAATTCCTTGTATTGCCGCATCACAGAAAGAGCAGGAAGAATGAGTGGCTGAGACAGGGGAAAGGCACTGCAGCCCTTTTGGCAGTACCAAAACATGGAACTATGGCTTTTGAAAACTGTTACATTCACTAGGTGAATTTCTTAATACTTTATTGTCTGAATTGGCAGGTATTGTATTTAGTATGTATAAAATCAGAAATGCTTTAAATCTGCCTCAGAAAACAGAAACAATATGAGTACCACCACCATAAAAATAACTGAGCTTGGCATTGCATTCAAGCATTAACTGAGTTTTCCTTATGCACCTTAAATTTGTACTTGTAGTAATGGAAATTAATACTGGTTTCAGACATCAGTACAAAGATGTTTCAAGCCTTTACAATATTTTAGCTATATAAAGGAAAAATATCCTGTCCTGACCTAAAACTACATGGTATTCAAGATCATTCTTATCTTGCCAGTCCCTTGATAAACAGCACTATGTCCATGGCCATCATCAGGATGGTTCACTCCCTGGGTAGGTAAAACAGCCTTTTTTTATGCTTACAGAACATCCTATCAATGAAATCAATGAGACAAGAACAATATTGTTTGTATATCTCTACTCAAAGGAGCCAAAAGCAGTCTCAAAGTGTGTAACTCTGAAGCCAATGGGGCTTTTTTTTTTTCCCAAAAGGTCTGTGGAATCAGTGACAAAACAGTATAACTAAGTGGTGCCCATCTGAAAATGCTGCCAAAGGGTGTGCAATGGCACTCACGTGTAGAAGTGTATGAATAATATAAGTATATGTAAAAAGCCTACAGAAATAAAGCAAAAATTCAAGGTGAATAGGAGTAATCTTCTACCTTCATTAGACTGGTACAAGTAAAGAAATAAACAGTAAGTAGCAGACTGAAGTAGATGGCCTGTTGTGCAGGAAAACCTGTGGCTATTATATAAAATAGGAAAACCAATTACATTATTTTCACTCAACAGTTTTCTATTTTTTAGTAACCGCCCCTCCTACTTTTAACCAAATAGCATGATTTTTTTCTGGAAGAATGAAATGTACCCTTTTATTTTGAAGAGAAATTCCATTTTCATAAATTTGCAGTGATACAATATTGCTTTCACGAAATTATCAAGCATTTTTGACAAAATGTAGCAGTTGAATAAATATTAAAATCACAGAGGACACTTATAGTTGACAGAGTTTGTTACAACAAACCAAATTATTCACTGCTTTTGTTCTCATTAAATAATTTATCATATTTGCTTCGTAACTATTTAGAAGCAAATCATTATTCTTACAAATGTGTTCCCAATTTCACTTTCATTCACTCAGGTATTCATGTTTAGGTGGTCCTTTAGGCCCTGGTCTTAAATTTGAATCCACACATGGGAAATCCAGCCTTGCATTGACTCTGAAATCAGTGTCAGGCAGACAGTCAGTCATGCAGAATCTATGAAGTTTAGTTTGTTTACTTGCTATTCATGTGTGTTTGTGTATTGCTACTAGACCTACGCAAAGGTAGGAATGTTCATTTTCAGATTATTTTGTATCAGCAGCCTTTCATTACAACATGGTATTTTTCTAAACTGGACTTTCTGTTTAGAACCGCATACATAATCCCTGTATCTGCAAAACTGGCGTGCCTCATATTTTCACTAGTAAGCTCACGGAGAAGTAAATATTAATGCCCAAGATGAATTCTTCTGTAATTGTGAGTGCTAACATCTGTGCAGAGACCCTAGACTTCACTGCTCTTATTTATAAAGTATGGGACAGAAAATTGCACCACAGTGCTCACTCATGAAAAAATAGAAGCCTTTGAGATTATTTTTCCATTCCTCATTTTTGTAGTTACAGGATTCAGGGCATAGCACCAGCTTTTTAGCATGACTTGAAGGTTAATGTGATCATATAATCATACTGACAAATGAGGAAGCGAATTCTTAAAAAGAGGGATCTTCACAGAGGACAACGTGCACAAATCTCTTCAACTAGTGGATCCCCATCTTCCTCTAATCATAGCTCTGTCGCTTCCATGTGAGGAGAAAACACAGTTGTTCTAGTATCAAAACATTTCAAATTCCACCTGGAAGATTACAAACATGCAGCACAGATCATATTTACCCATATATCCTTGCATAATGTGTGGCTGATATACACCTTCACTTACTAAACTGGCAGATAACTGCTATCTCTTGACCAAATACCATCTGACTGTATAGAAACGTATTTCCAAAGATTAACTTCTATTTTCACTTGTGGTACAGCAGGTAGGCTAGCTTGCAATAAAAAGCATTTTCTACTTTGATCCAAAGGCAAAGATGTTTATGGTCAAACCAATATCCTTGATAAGCTATGTCCTGATTTACTTTGCCCTGAAACACAGTGTACTGCCATTGCAGAATAACATTCCCGAAGTTGGAGCGAGGATCAGGCCAGAAGAGTGAGAATTAGACCAAGATTTAGCATTTGGTTTAGCATTTGACGTCATGCTCAGTACATAAACTGGGGAAAGCTGGCCGGGGGGACCGCTGCTCGGGGACTGGCTGGGCATCGGTCGGCGGGTGGTGAGCAATTGTACTGTGCATCACTTGCTTTGTGTATTATTATTATTATCATATTATTATTATTATTATCATTTTATTTCAGGGGAGAGTGAGTGAGCGGCTGTGTGGTGCTCAGTTGCCGACTGAGGTTAAACCACGACAGTCCTTTTTGGACATCCTAATAGGACATCCCTGACAGCTGAACACATAATCTAGGGCTTTGCTGCAGAACTGAGAGTTTCTGTATTTTAGGTAAATTGAACTTTTTAGAAACTAGTGATTCCAATGAAAAACACCAAAATTACATTCTTCTGACATATCAGAAAAATTGATTTTGCAAATATGAGATGTTAGGTATCCAGAAGCAATGGGATGAGAACCGTGAGTCTGCAGATCCTTAGAGAGATAGAAGAGCAGATACACTTTGTTCTCAGTGGCATTGCAAAGCCAGCAGCTCTTCAAAGTGCTTTTTCTCTCTGATAACCGATGTTGTCAGCTGTTTTTAGGAGTCTGGGACATGGTGCAAGCCACATCTGTTTGGAAGACAATGGCACAACTATAATTTTGAGCTCTGTTGCCTCAAAACTACTCCTCACATGGATTCATTAAGTTAAAAGGGATAGATCTTTCTCCAATACAAGTAAAGACATGAAAGTTGAAAGGGGAATTCCCATTACCAAATTCAGCTTAAAAAGTTTAAGTATGGTTGAAGACCTCAAGCAGCTGCAGACTGCTGCAGCTCCTCCAAATGAGAAACACCAACATCCCGTTGCCGATTGCCACAACCTCTGTGAAGAGATGCAGCAATACATGTATGAATGAACTTCTGTGTGACTTGTGTTTTTTAACGCCACAAGAACAGGTTCTGATCAAAGAGCTCATGCAAAAGACATTTAGGACAGTAGCAGAATCTAGACAGCTGGAGATACTTTGGTGACTTTTTGGCTTGCGAAGAAGTTTTCTTTCAAATTGACATGTTGATTATGAACAATGATTGTAGAGATGGATAGCACTGACTGCTTATTACTCACTACTTGGACTATTAAAAACATCAGGTTTGGGTAGAAATTCTCCTTTCTCAAAGATGAGGTAGCAGCTTTCAGTTAACAGAGCTTCTGGAGTTCTCTTTTTCCTTAAAATATGAATAATGGGCATGGTTCAGAACGTAGGTATTACTTTGTGCTTTCTCTGTAATGCTTCTATGAGTCCCCACTGTGCAAGTAGACCAAACTTGGAGAATGTAGTATAATGGCAGTCTACTGCACTGCCTGGTATTTGAAGTTTCATGCGACCACTTCATATTTGAGTTTCTCCTTTAAAACCAGCATGAGTAGGCTTCATAGCAATAAATAGTATGCTATAAGGTTGACTGGAGACAATCCCATGATTCAAAATAATCATGCTTGTTTGGGATTCTCAGCTAATGAAATACTAAACAAATTGTTCCATTTGTTCTACTGTTATGGTAACTGGAAGCAACGGCAAAAGAAATTACAGACCATAGCATACTGAATTGCTTCTCTTTATTAAGCTAAAGCAGTCTCATCTCTCATCATTCTCATGAAGGGTTAAGCTCAAAGGTCCACATGGACACAACTGGTCCATTCAGTTGGTGTAGCTAAGGCCAGTTTCTGTAGCAGAAGGCATACAAGAAGTGATACAGCTTTTACAACTAATGATGAAAATTCTAAAAAGTTAGTTGTGTATTCGCTACCATCCTTAACGGCCAGATCTCCATTGGCCACAGTCTTCAGCAGAGTGAGGCACATTTATATGCTGTTACCAGTTTGCTGGCTGAAAGGGATGACAAAATAAAGCTTGATCATAGCGTCACATGAAAAAACTCTCAGTGTAGAAAAGCACCAGTTAACTGTTGCCTGGGAGCTCTTCTTCAAAAAAGAAAGAAGACTATTCAGAAGGAACACAAGTCCGCTCCAACTGCTTGCAACTGGTCAGCGCTGGTAGGTCATTAGAGCTAGTAAGGCTAGTAGAGTAAACCTGGGTATGCTATTCCTCTTCATTGCTGCAAGGAGAATACACTGCTGTTACCAAGGAATTACTTGCTACATATCCAACACTGAAATCAGTTTTACTAGGGTTAAAAAATTGGAATGGTTCCAGATGTTGCCAAAACTGCTGATGCCAGATGTTGCCAAATCTTCTTGATTGTCCCTTTTTTCCACCGAAAATTTTCTGTGAAAAATATTTATTCTGTGGGTTGTCTGCAGCTGCAGGAGTGTCTTTGCCCTCTGTGATTCACTAAGTCTACCACTTGATTACTTACCTTAAATCACATAGCTTTTTTCTCTTTTTTTTTTGTTCCTTCATGGAGCAACCTAACCTTTTTAAACAGAAAGAGGTATCTCTTCTTTGCAATTACCCTTTCTAATTACTAAATATATGGCCTATAAGACTGGAAAATAAAATCAAAATAAAGAAACCTATTGGTTTTGTACTGGCACATCCAGTGTCTACAATATCGGGACTATTAATTCTTAATTTTGCTTACAACACTTCCCTTCTGCAATCATACTTGAAAATAGAAGCTCATATTCCCAAATGCTCCTAGTAATTGAAAAGAGAGCCACAAATATCAGCAAAGCAAATCAGGGTGTTTGATTTCCAAGAGCATTCATGGATAATTTACTTTTGTATTCACCAGTAACTGTTAGGAAGAATTTTCACACAGTAAAATTTAAAGTGCAGTAAATAAAGAACAATTATATTAGATCATCATGATGTGAAATAGTCACAAGGAAAAAAAGTGATGAAGAGAGAGGAAAATACTGACCTGAACTTGGATTTTGAGATGGTTTGACTAGAAGAAAAGGAAAACACATTTTTAAGAATGTGGAAAAAATAATTAACACAAATTGGTTCTCTTTAGAATTTTGCAAATCAATACACTGGAATTACATATACATAAACCCAAGCTTTTAACAAAATGCATCATGAATGCTGAAATTCTATTGCCAGTTATTTATTTTCTAAAATACCATTCCTAAAGCTTTACAAATTTTCTAAGTGAAAGAAAGGAAACCTCCTTTAAAACTAAGTAAATACACTGCTCATGCAGAAGCTGCTTGGAAGTCATGAAAATCTGAGCAAATAAATAACAAACACCATGGGATACAGAAATACTCCCATACATTCAGTTATTGCCTAAAAAATACATATGCTCCAGATCATGCACAATTGTGTTGGTTTTGGCTGGGATAGAGTTAATTTTCTTCACAGCAGCTCGTATGGGGCTCTGTTTTGAATTTGTGCTGAAAACAGTGTTGATAACACAGGGACATTTTAGTTACTGCTGAGCAGTGCTGACACAGAGTCAAGGCCTTTTCTGCTTCTCACCCC
>NW_008795909.1:14255717-14280864 GCF_000699145.1 Aptenodytes forsteri
CCCCCCATCCCACCAGGGGGGAGTGAGCGAGCGGCTGGGTGGTGCTTAGTTGCCAGCTGGGGTTAAAACACGACAACAATTTAACAGAAAATGTTTCGGTTTACATGTCATAGGGGACTTCCATTCTTATTATTTTGGACAATAATTATATTTTATAAAAGCTTTCAGGAAAACATGACTCCACTGGAAGTTTAGTTGAATTGGTTTATATCTTCTTAACTTGAGAATTTCATGAGTGCTTTAATGCTGTAATAATCGGTCTAATATTAAACTACTGAAAGGCAAAAAAACCCCAAAGTGTCATACAAAGCTTGACTATTTGAAAGCACTTTTGACTAAACAAACAATGGGGAAAGAATGATTCTTTTAAATTTTGAGATGATGAGGGTGGTACTTGAAAACAGTCCGTGTACTCACCATAAACTCCCACAGCATGCTGGGTTCTCTCCTTCTCCGCTCACATTCTCTGTGTTCACTGATTCAGTTTCACTGGTGGGCATGCTTGCTGTTAGGAGACAGAAATTGTTTTAGATTGATAGCCAAGCAAGGCATTACACAGAATGTGATCTCCTGTTCTATTGCAAGAATGCCTCCACTTTTTGCAGGTCTAATGAGAGCTTGGAAGATCTGAGGAATAGCAGATGAAGTTAGACACTTCATCAGTCCTCCATCAGCACACAAAATTCCAGAGTGTATCGTAGCTTTTTTTGTTTCTTTCCAATGATTCAACACAACTGTTGAAAATGCACTACAGAATACAATGTAGAGGAGTTTTGTAGCAAAGAGCATGCTACCCCTAGTAAAGAAATAAACCTGAGCTAGATTTTATGACCTTTCATTTTAAGAAGTGTTCTGTTAACACTTCGGAGATGTTTATCAGTTTAAGTGTTGCTAACATGCTCATTAATTCCAAGAAACATCATCACAGTTCTGAAAATAGGAACTATCAACTCTGATCATACTGACCGCTCTATGCTTCTACTTCCATCATGAATTATCAAGGCACAATGCTAGAAAGTAATTGTGCCTGCAAATACTATATGACAGACAGGAAGGAGCACTGGGAATGGCAGAATGGTTAGTACAAAGGATGATGAGAATTACTACTAATAAAAAGGGGATTCTTACGTTTGGTTACACGGTGAATTATTGTACATATAGCGGACCATTACTGAATAGTTAGCAATTGTAGCTAATGGTTTTTTAGACAAATTCATTTGCAGATTGGTCATCACCATTTATCATCAAATCAACTGAAATATAGAGGGAGGACAACATATGTCAAAAGGTGTTAGGAAATGATGAACAGCCAAAGTTCTCAGTACTTCCTAGGGGAGAACACTACTTCCATGTCTGCAAAGCAAGCATGAAAGGAAAACCTCAGGAATAAGAAAAGTGTAAAATTAATGTTGCTGGTTTATACAGTAGAAATACCATATAAAGTAGGAAAAAATGAGAGGTGGAAGATGCACTGAGATGACTGTAGAACAGCAAGAACAAAAGAAAAACAGAGTATCTTAAAACTATTCATTTTTTCTTTTGTTCTTGCTGTTCTACAGGAGTTTCAGTACCTTCTGCTGTTTTGATGGTTTGCTTGTTTGGCCTGTTTGTTTGTTTTGTTTTGTTGGGGAGGGTTTAAACCAATGTCCTTGGACTGAGAGTACTGAAGGCAGAAGGGCTACAATGCCTGTTTCAGTTAGGGATGTCTCACTATTTTGGCAGCCTAAAGGAGGCTTAAAGCAGGCTTAATTACACACATCTTAATATACGTGAGACTCGAGAATCAGGCCCTGAATTTTCTGATTTGTTTACAGATCAGGTACAAAATGAGAACTGTTAGTAACAGCTTCTCTGCACAGCCTCTATATTGCCTCAACACTGACAGAGAGATACATGGAAGTGGTAAATGGTAGTTTGGTTTCCATGTCCATCAATTTCATCCAACTAGAGAGTGACAGGTCTGTGCAGGCTAGATGCTCAGCAACTATTTGCAACAGCTGAGAATCTGTCCCCATAAATGTAAGTCACCATTACATGAAATGTTAAACACAGAGTTGGCATAACAAAGAAAGATCCAAAATGTCCATGCAGGTGTTTGAATAAAACTTCAGGCACTTCAGGCAGTAAGCACAGCAAAACCTTCTTTCACAAGGTTCTTCTGTTTTGGTGATTCTTTTAAAATATTATTGTAATTCCTTTATATATGCAAAATCCCTGGTTAGCACCTGCAAGTGCCTCAATTCTAGTATCATGTTTCTCTTTATAGATCAGTTTTAAAAAATGAATATTGCTGGTCTTGTGTGAACTTCACAGCTTACAGTCATAGAGTTCAAAAGGAATTTCATTCAAAAGTAAAGCAAACAATCTTTGATGAAATCCAAGTTCAAGTATTAAAATTTTCAAGGGCTTAAGAAAAAAAAATTTACAAAACTATTTCAGACACTGTCTCAAATCTTCAGAACTAATATTTTTTTATTTAAAAATGCCAGGGTCTTTTGCAATAAATGCAAGGAGTTTTCATGTCTGGTTAATAACTGAAATGGTTGTCTTATGCTGGGTGACTTGCATGCTGTTAGGAAACACAACATTACAGCCACTTAATGATGAACATTTTAGCACTTGTGATGGGCAACTGCAAAATAGAGTGCAGAAGTCTTGTCTCATACACTGTTAGTAACAGCTGCCATGAAAACAGAGCTAGGCCCACTTTTGCAAGTATTACATGTGCAATATGTCTCACACTTGTGTTTCAAATTTATCAACCCTTCCCTCATCTAAAAGCAGTACCTAGAATCCAATTCCTCATAAACTGTCACTCAGCATCACATGAATGCTGTTTTAATATATGCCAAATAATTTTTAAGTGTAAAGTAATATAATTTTAATTCAAGTCTACCCAGACTTGATACATTAACCCACAGTTAGAAATACCAGCCTGTTTTGAACATGACTGCATGAAGAAAAACAAAATACCAAAGGAAAAAAAAATCTTTGCCCCTATTGAAGCCAGTATCAGTTCTGCTAATAATTAAATACAGCCACAATGTTACTCTCTATTTCAGACAGGGCTATTGCTCTAGCTCTATTAGTGACTTGCAGGTGCTGTGTTACAAAAATGGAAGAGGAAAAAAAGAACCATAAACAGTTCAGTTTACATTAGAAACTCAGCTATCATACTGTAATTTATATGCCAAAAGAAAAACTTGACAGAAGTACTGAGAAAGGCACCATGTGGAAGTCTAGATCCAGCAATGCTAGCAAGTCATTAAATCTTTAGCCAGAAGAAAACAGCAACAGCACTGCATGACCACATCCACTCTCGCTAATGCAAGCAACCTGGCAAGTCCTGAAAAGACTCAATTTCATGACCACAGCTTTTTTAAGGCAGGTGTTCATTGGGCAACGTACAGCACACAGAATGAACTTTTGAAAGACCGTCTGATCTCAGTAAGGCCAGTTTTGAGATCTTTAAACTGGTACTCCAGTATTCAAAGGAAGATACCAAATTTTCTCTACTCTTTATTCACCTTTTGCCCTTATTTTACTGGCATTCATCTGGAAATATTATCTAGATTTCTAGATAGTAACAGCTCTCTTCAATTATGGTAACTGGTTTCAAACGAAAGAATGCTTGCATTAGGCAATATAAACAACCCATATAGCATGCAGCTTAATACTTTCCTGAGTATATAGAAAATAGGTCAAATATATCAACTCCTGAATTTCATTTCAGTGGATAAGAAAATAGATTGTTTTTCTCATGTTATAATGTTCACTATTTACTCTAAACAGTTTTCAGATTTTAGAGAAGGGATTTCAAACTCCACACCAGGACATAACTAATGCATAGCTAAGAGCAAGTCAGTGTCCATCAGCATTGATATGTCCTAGCCAGCTGGAGTCGGAAGAAATAAATTCCATAATCCTGCTATATGACAATTTAGTGTCACTGTAGAATCCAGAAGCAGGCTAAATTACACACTGAAATACTGAACTGTGGTGGCAAGTATTATTGTTGGAAATGTTTTCCGCTAGAAAGTATATAATTAATATTTTAATCTGGTTCAACTTTTGATCCATAAGCTGATCTCATTTCCACACTGATGCACCTTGGGTAGCTTTCTGGTTACGCATGCTGAAGGAAAAGAGCTGCAGAAGTGCACTGATCTGCAGAGCTAGTTGGATAATCAGTAAAGCTACTGGAGAGAATCTTACAATTATTAAAAAAGGTACTATACTGACAAAATTTTAGATCAACCTTGCAAAATGGTCATCATCTGTCTGCTGGTAACATCCAACCAATTCCATGAGCTCCAAAATTCTCCTAATTTTTTCTCAAATCAGTACATGGATTTTCTGAATCCTTTACACCAAATCTTTGAGGTAGTCAAACAGGAAAACAGAACAACAACAACAAAATCGCAAGAGGCAACATTATAATTGCAAATTCATCACAAATTTTCCTAAGTCTGCTGTATGCCCAGAAAACATATCAGAAAGAAGTAGTACTATCTACTCTGACTGTGAAGCTCCTCAGGGTAAATTCAGTTTAAGGAGGGACTGCCTGGAAGATGTTCTACATTATACTGTAGCAAGGTTATCTGTTTTCATAGTGCACATTTAATGTTGATACTATCAACAATCATTCTTATAGGCGCTCTCATTTTATATTTTATAGGCAGCCCATGGAAACTCAAGATAAGGTTGAATGGTTGCATAGCAGTGGAAGGAGAGCAAAATAATCAGTCTTCATTACAGAAGCATCACTGAACCAACCTCTTCTAGCCTGAAGGATGACACTATGAATCTTGGGAATGTTGTATACTCTACAGATTTGGTGCTTTTAATAGAAATAGACATACAGGTAATACAAAGAAAAACATTTACAGTGGGATTTCTAATCCAGTGGTAGTCTAAGTCTGAGCTGCTCAGATCAGCATAATAGTCTCACAAATACAGAAAGAAACAGACTCAGGCCACCGATTTGTACGTTGGAAAGATCCTACTCATAAAAGGTATACCTGCCCTGCAAGACACAGATGAAACTGTAAGTCAGTGCACACGTGCTTGAAAATGCTTCTGACTAGCAATGTCAAGTACTAGTAGCGAGACAGCATTTGCGGCCAGTAGATGACAGTAAATTTTCAGCCAGTTCCATGCTGCTTCATGACTGACATCAGAACCTGAACCTGCTAGTTTAAAGGCTATGTTGAAACACATATCCAAAGTAAGATTGCAACCACTGTCTTTCAGCAATTTTTATGGAAAAATTATTC
Source organism: Aptenodytes forsteri (assembly GCF_000699145.1). Classification (NCBI taxonomy): domain Eukaryota; kingdom Metazoa; phylum Chordata; class Aves; order Sphenisciformes; family Spheniscidae; genus Aptenodytes; species Aptenodytes forsteri. Next base: position 14,260,994 of record NW_008795909.1, read on the forward strand.
CAGCTTATAAAGCTGTGCGAGCTATTAGACAATATATGTAACAGTTACACAAATAATTTCAAGCAAACTCAGTATTTGTAGAAAATGAGTCCATTAGGTCCTAGCAATTCTGACTTAATATTCTGCATTCTCTAAATTAACTGGATCAGCTTAGTCAGCCTCAGTCTGAGCCACAATGGTGATTCTCAGGACAGCAAGGAAGTCAGTTGCTCTGAAGACTTTGTTGTAGGTAGGATTAAAACTACGTCTCCTAATTACTACAACTGTGATTATGTCAAATCAATAAGTTTGCCAGTATTAAAAGAGTGCAAACTTGAAAATAACTATCATACTGTAAAACGCCTGTCCATCTCCATTGTGGGTGGGAAAGAAATTGAATAAAACAAAAATTACAGAAACAAAACTATCAATAACAAGAGGAGATACAGTAAAAGTTTGTTATGTTTTATTAGATTCTACATTAAAACATTCTACTATTATAAATAAGTAGTCAATATTATCATCATGCTGTTCTAAGCTTAGACTATGATCCATTGTAAAGCTTGTAAAATACTTCGATTAATTTCTTCACACCTGAATTTAAAATACATTTTTTATCTGGTTTACCTGACTTTTGAAAAAGAAAACCTATGCTTCAACAAGAACAGTCACAAAGACACTTCAGTGAAAACCTAAACGGATTAAAGACTATGCTTTAGGAAGGTAGAGCACTGCAGCACCAGTCTATTTCAGACATGCACTTAAAACAGCAGAACCGCATGCATGAGTGTCTACATGCTAAAGATGTATATGCCTTTGTTATAGAAAATGCATACAATATGTGCTTTCAAAAGCTAACACATCAAATGCAGTATTGGCACAAAAGAAAATTCAACTGCAAATCAGAACATGTTTTACCATGTTTATTGGAAGAACGGCCAAAGCAACTAAGTCTGCTTTTCTTCTTTTCTTCCATTAAGTCAGCCAATGTAACCCCTTCGTGTTACGTACATGTAATCCCAGCATTTACACAGTAGATGGCAGCAGTTGCAACGCAAAAAATAAAAACGTGTCCATATATACCACACAAGCAATGTTAGGCAAAACAAATTGAAATTACCCGCAGCATAACTAATCAGAGCTAAATCCCTCACCTCTCACTGATTTTTGCATTTTGAGCTGAATTCGCAATGCTTTGAAGTCTACAATTCTAGTAGTTAAAAGGTATTCCATTATTCAACAGCACTGAATACCTGCCCACTATCAGCAACGGAGATGTACGAATACAGATGTTCATATATAAGTGACCTGACTTAATGACTTCTCTGGTTAGAAATTTTAAAATGCTGGGGTTGCAGGACCCTAAACTACATTTTTAAAGGATTATGTAAGAAGCTGTTAATCACTGATTTAACTGCCTTTGAAATCTGTTCCTTTTCCTGCCATAGAGAGATCTTCTGTATCCTAAACCCAGAGCTCTTCCACATCGTTGAAGAGCATTATGGTGATCTTCCATCACCATAAATCAGCAGTAATCTTGATCATCCAGAGGTTTAGGTATTCAAAGTAGGGACACAGCTGCCTAGAAGCCTGCAAATTATTATTCTGCCTATCTTGGGACCCAGCCCTACCTTATGCTTCAAAGACAGTTCTAGAAACACATCACCAGTATATTTGGACTAAATTTATTTCCTAAGCTTACGACAAGATTATTAACCTGGTGATAACTACCTAAGTTACACCTGACTCCCAAACAGGTAGCTCATTATCATAACTATGCTCCTAACCCAAAAGCTTCCCATGGAGTAACTGGATAGATAGCTTGTGCTGTCTCTCATCGTACCTCCCCATGCAACGTGATATGCAGCAGAGCATGTCTTGAATGCAAGGAGGTGGAGCAATTCAGCAACCCTTCCTCCTTTACACCCTGTTGCAGCTGATATTAAAAATGAAATTCCAAGCTACACTTTTAAGCACATGTGCACAAACCCAGAGGATTGCTAGGAGGTTGTCTGTTTGCTGGAAATTTCCACTCAAAATACATATGTATGCCTAAAATTAAATTATTGGGATTTGTTTTAAAGTTCTTTTAATTACTTTCCTCCTCCTATTTTTACTCTGCAAGTCTCCTTCAACTCTTAACTTACCCTAAAACTGTGTCTAAGTTAACAGTTTAGAGCCAAAAGCTCTCTCAAACTCAACAACTATGCAAACAAGCATTTTTGATGTATGAAAGACCTATATGACCTAGAAGCTGTTTAAGGAATGTTGGAGCAAATGGCTCTTTTGCAGCATATTAACAAACGTCCAATTTGAACAGGATGCAAAAAGTTCCTGGGATTTCACCTGCTGACTTGCAAACCAAGTCCATCAGCACCATAGTTGACAGCATGGTTGTCCAACACTCTCTGCAAATTCAGCATCACCTACAATTCTGCATAGCAGTCTTGTACAAAGTGTATTTACTCCATGAAACGTGCAATCTTTTACTTCTCAGTCTTAGGATTTTATACTGGTACTCAAACCCACAGTTTATGTATTCCTTCCACACAACATTAGTAGCAATAACCAAGTATAGGGAACTCTTTGGCTTTTTTGCTCTGCTCTAGATAAAAACTCTGTTTGTGCTACAAATTTTCATATAGACATAAATTATTCCTTTCTGGGTGATGCTGGCATCAACATCAACCCACAAGTTGCTTTCCAGCCTCTCATAAAATCATCTTGCTTCCTTCCATTCAGTAACACAGATTCATACCCTGCTTTTATTGCGAACTAAAGGACTAATAAAATTCTGAAACTCAAAAATATAAAGATTTTACATAACTTAACTACATGCAATACAGAGGTAAGTTTAAAAACAAATGCCTCCATATCACACCACGTAATTTTCACTATTTTACTACTTCTGAAAGTACTATGGTTTAAAAGAACAGTTCACAATAAATTAGCAGCACTAGAAGAAATAGAACAGTAATAATGTATTATTTCAACACAGAAAGTAATATTCTGATTTGCCTTTGACAAACCACTTATAGATGTATTTTCTTATATAAACTCAAGGGTATCTAAATGAATAAATATCATGACTTTGCAGAGTATCACATGAATAATAAGGTGCTAATAAGTGTTAGTATATATATTGAAATTTGGACTTTAATCTTACGTTTAATATTAAATCATAAACTATATCCTGAATCCATGTTCTCATTTATGTACAGCACTAAAAGTTCTCATGAAAATTTTAACCGCTACTATGTAAACGTGGCTAAGAGGCTAAAATAACCTCTACTATATTATGACATTAAAATACTGCTGTTACTCAAAATTTCTGATATAGAGAAATAGATTATAACTTTTACAATTGTTGCAATATCATGAAGCTAACTTGTTCCTTTATGTTAGGACTCAGGTCAGAAGCACTCGAGGGCCACTAAGGCATGAATTACCTTTCCCATAATACACTATACGCTACTATCAAATAAATACATTGTAAGTAAGTGATAATTATATTTCCTAGTGTTGAACAAAAATCCCACAAGATTTCATTTATTTCACGCTCAATTAATACATCTAGTAAAAAAGATTATACATATAATTTTCTTGAATATCAGAAAAAAAGATCCAGAACATCATTTCCCTACTTCAAAACTCAAAAAAAATCCTCACTGTTAGCACAAGGTTATTTCTTGACTGTAGTTTTGGACGTATTTTTTAAGCTTTTTATATTATTATTGTTTCTATTGCATGCACCTACAAGCACACACATATTCTTCTTGACTAAGAATTTATGATGATAGTTGGTGGCACATAGCTTGTATGCACTAACTTTTTACAGAACACAAATAAAGCAAATTTTTTAAGTCTCAGTAGTGACTGAGTGCAGACAATGACTTGTACATGGACAGCTCAGAGCAGAATTTTGTTGTAAGATTCTGAATTATCTTCCATGACTAAGTACCAATATATTAACGGACATGATTGCTCTGCTAACGAACACTTTTGCAAACTGGAAATCTGAAAGCGACATCAGATAGGCTGCATTCACCCGTGTAACACCCTTAAAAGCAGTCAAACTGTCCCACACAGTAAAGAAGTACAGAGTAAAGAAAACGTACTGTTCCGCTTGCCTTCTTCATCCACCTCTTCATCGTTCTCAGGGTCAATGTCTTCTGCCTGTGTAATCCAGTCTAAATATCCCTTCAGATCTTCTTCAAGCTGCTGTTTTTCACGTAGTTTCTGGAAGTCCCCTCGGGCCTTGGCTTTTTCTCTTTCCTTAGAAAATTCTCTATCAAATTCAGATAAAGCAGAAAAAAATACTGATTACCAAACTCCCAGGCATTTTGACCTAGGTCTCAACATTGCAGAATAACATACTGACATAGAAAATGAACTGAACAAACTACACCGAAGATTTGAGAGCTTCTTTGAAAACGAGATGGTGCAAAGAAGTCATGGTAAATCCCTATCATATTACATCAAAACTTTCAGAGCCTTTATGATTTAATTGAAAATTAAGCAGTATTCTTGACTCTTCCCATACTGGAAAAGTCCCCCCCATTTAGTTATGTGCTCTTCTGTACAGATTTTAAAACCAGTTTTATCTAATGGCTAGGAAGAGAAATTGACTTGCTGTAGTGAAGTAATTTCAGAGAGGTGAGTATTAGTTTCAGTGAAAAGGAAATTCTGGCAGCCAGTTCTAAAATCCTTCCTCCTCCAACCACGGTTTATTGGCTATGTCCAAACATACTTATTTTAGTGCGTGGTTCACAGAATTCCACTAATAATCTCTCTCTTAATTACATCATGCACAGACACCTGTGCTGTTTCAGATCTGGATGTTTTGCCCTTTTGCTCTCCGTAAAAGAACCTAGAAATCCTGTTCTCACAGATCAGAAATCATCCTTTCATATAAATTGAATCCTCATTCTCATTGCCCCAGTCTCAAGACAATGTACTTGACTGTCTGTCTAGTTTAGCTTCCTGATTTGGGTCAATCCCTAAATTATCATGGAATGATAATTAAAATAATTAAGTCATGCTCTTTGAGAAGGAGGTTGGACACAATAGCCTACTGAGGCCTCTTCCAACCTGAGTTACCTCATGAATCTATGATTCCCTTAATGATATATGACTCGACAATTATCAAGTAACTTCTTGCACCGCAGCATTTCATATGCCGACATTATTACAACATTTGGTGTGATGCACAGCTCCAAACGCGTAACTCCCTACGCTAGAAGGATCAAACATTTTCCGATTTATCTGAATATCAATATGTATGATTAGGGGTAGGCAAGCATCTTTTGAACTGTATTGTAACTACATACTGATTCAGTATTTAAAATTAAGCTTGTTCTAACTCGTTAATCTTACGATAGAGTTGAAATTAAACTTAAAAAATGGTTATAGTAATTTCATTTACTATGAATTTGCAACTCCTTTATTTATTGTGAACTTTCACTTGAAAATATTCCCTAATTAATACACTTTCAAGGGGAAATTAAAGCACTCAATAATATCCTTTTTCCAATGGAAATATATTAGCAAATTAGTGTAAGACTTGCAAAATATTTTAACAAGGTGAACACAATTATCAATGATGTTGCCCTGCTAACAAAATATAGCAGAATAATAGAAAGTCTCATATTTTTTCAACACAGTATTTCAGTTCAGTGACAGACATTACTTATTTGGAATTGCAAAGATATAATCTCTCCAGGTTTTTTTGGTTTTATTGTTTTATTTGCAGTCTTCAAACCCATCTTCTAAACACTACATTTCTGCTTTGACATTGGTAAATTTAAGAGTTAAGCTCTTTACATGCAACCATACAGATTCTATATTTTTTTTTTAATGTTATGTTGCAGAAGCTAAAAAGCTTTCTACTGCAAAAGCTGAGAGGCAGGCACTACATCTTTTACAGTTGAGAACTTAATTCAACAAAAATTTGGTTTGGCATGTTGAGATCATCCTGTTCCATCTGATGGCACTGTAATGAAACTGAAGAATGCCCGTGCTTGCTTTGCATTTGCTATCCTTCACCTAGCATCCAAGGACCAAGTCCTTCAAAAGGCCATCTCTTCAGAAAAACGCTCATGAAAGAGAGAGAGCTCAACAAATCTCTCTGAGGAATAATTGCTTTTTTAAAAAAACAAACCAAAAATATTTCATTGTTTTGGCAGAAGATGTCACAAGCCTATAAGAAATTGGTTGGTTTATGGAATGCTGGGTTTAAGCTTCTCTCAGAGAAAGTATCAAAGAGACCATCCTTTACATCTGATTGAGGCAACATATTTGTGACTCTCATTCCATAGGCAGTATCTTTGGAAAAAAAGCTATCATGGCATAGTATGAAATCAGAAGTAACAACCGTTGCTAGCTTTTACTAAGTATTGGTGGTTTGTTCAGTTAAGTCCTTCAGGTGTTTTTCATTAGGGTGAAGAATACGCGATCTGTGTGGGTAAAGTAAAATGAAAGCTGCTGTTATTAAATGATTTCTTTCACTTCACTCCATATAAAAATTAAACAGTTGGCAAAGCTGGTACTTTCAACGCACTTCACCCATGTGTGAACTACCTTTTAACTTTGACTTTACATTAAAATGGCTGCACGCAGAGAATTAAACACAGGGGTTTTTACATACACAGCCAACTATGACCTTTCCCTTTAACACAGCACAGAAGTCAGACATTGTCTTCTGTGCTGGTTTTGGCTGGGATAGAGTTAATTTTCTTTATAGCACCTAGTATGGGGCTCTGTTTTGGATTTGTGCTGGAAACAGTGTTGATAACACAGGGACATTTTAGTTACTGCTGAGCAGTGCTGACACAGAGTCAAGGCCTTTTCTGCTCCTCACCCCACCCCACCAGCCAGCAGGCTGGGGGTGCACAAGGAGCTGGGAGGGGACACAGCCGGGACAGCTGACCCCAACTGACCCAAGGGATATCCCACACCATATGATGTCATGCTCAGCATATAAAGCTGGGGGAAGAAGAAGGAAGGGGGGGATGTTCGGAGTGATGGCGTTTGTCTTCCCAAGTCACCGTTAGGCGTGATGGAGCCCTGCTTTCCTGGAGATGGCTGAACACCTGCCTGCTGATGGAAAGTGATGAATGAATTCCTTGCTTTGCTTTACCTATTAAACTGTCTTTATCTCAACCCACAAGCTCTCTCATTTTTACTCTTCTGATTCTCTCCCCCATCCCACCAGGGGAGAGTGAGCAAGCAGCTAGGTTGTGGTTAGTTGCCAGCTGTAAACCACACTTGTTAAATGCTGCTACAATTTATCAGTAGGGGGAGATACAATGGTGCTTAATTTCCATGATATTTAAAAGTTTTACTTTTATTTTTAAAACCTGACTTTGTAAGGAAGTATAATATCTGAGAAGACTGCATTTTCTTTAGGGGAGGGAGGAATCTGGCTCAATGGTATTTTTTTCTATCACAGTCACAATGAAGTTACATCCCTCAGACACACATATGTACGTTATTCCTTTTACTGAAATACCATGAGTAAGAAATTGGAATTAAATGGTATTGGAATGTAATGAGTTTCCTGTTAGCAGAACAAAAGCATTTTTTTCCAAGAAACAAGCTATTTGAAAAAGATGGGGTGAGATGAGGGAGAGACATTGGCTCTTTAAAGCTTGACAAAGACATTTAGACAACAAGATATCTGAATATTTAGACAGAGATATGTAGACATTGGCTGATCTCATGGAAGGAGGAATAAGACAGCTGCTTGTGCAGCATTTCATGGCTATGGACAGCACAGGCTGGGTCCAGGGCAGAAAAAAGCTTTTGACTATGTAGGCAGCATCGGTCCTGATGTGGTTAGACTAATGGCCTGAACTGGCCTCCCTGACTGTCATCAACCGAGTACTCAGTCCAGAAGCCTATGAAGTTGACAGGCTTAGGAAGTGGCACATTAATTGTGGTAAGTGGACTTAAGCTCTGTAAATATTTGGTTTCACAAATGCCTGTACTAAGAGCTAACTTCAAAATACATATTGCATTCTGGTTTCATAAAATGACCTAGATCTGGCATTTGAAAGTGTATATTTGGGGGTGGGGTGCTGTTCATTGACTAAACTGACAAAAATTGTATTCTAAGGGCTGTTGTGACTATGCTAGGATTCATAAGGGTCTCTCCACTAAAATGTGATTTAAATCACTCTCCACCCAAGTTGCAGACTGAAAAATCCTGAGGAGCTACTCTGATTTGACACCAGCATATGTGAAATGAAAATCAGGCCTATTGCCTGTAAAATTTCGGTTTAAAAATAAAATGGATTTAAGCAGTTTTCACAAAGCATAGGACTCAGTGAACATATGTTTGTCCTAATTTCAACAACTAGAAAAAGCCAAGCTTACTAGTGTCTCATATTTTAAAGGGTAATATTCTTCAAAATTAAGACTTTAGGCTAGCAGGGCTAGAAAGAGCTTTTTGCAAGACTCTACTTTTGAAGAATCTTATATGGCAGACCTGCATAACTTGTATAACACACCACCTTGTATAATACCTCTCGGCCTTCAAAAATATCTTTTCTTCAAAACAGCCTATTGCTACCTAGATGGAGGCAATTCAGTTTTTGATTTAATCACAAATGCAAATAAATCAGACGACCCAGCCCTAGCCAGCCTAATTTTGATCTAGTTAAGTATGACTAAAATTGCAGCATATGACAATATCCTGTAAACTGAGTAAAGCTTCAAATTGCAGCCATAGTGTAAATAACTCAGTCAATTGCACCTGCAGCAGAAAGGAGAGATCACTTGCAAAATAAAGCATTTGGAGACTCACCTACATAATCTAATTTATTTTTAGTGATAACTAAGCTACCATATAAAATGCAAGTTTTATTTTTATTGTCCAAAAATTCCTTGTCTCCTTGCAGAAAGATGATCTCAGTTCTCTGCTTAGGCACACCACCATCATCATCAATGGTTGTTGAGGCAGAAGCATGTAAAATGCAGGTTTTGAGTTTGTGCTTCGATAGTCTGGGGCAATCATTTTCATGCCAGGTTTTTCTTTCTTTAACAGAGTGAAATAACTCCTGCTGGTATGCATCATCTGGGAATGGCTTGATGCGACAGCGTGGAGGTGGCAGCAGGGAGTAACTACTGGGACTCAATTACAGCTCTCTGGTTCTCAGACCTTAATTTGAGGCAGGGTCATATTAACCAAAAAACCCAAGACAACAATTTGCTTAAATGTGACTATCTGGTATACTCTCCCTTCTCTCTGTAATTCATGGACATAATAACTAAGACGACATCTATACTGGCCTCCTATCAGCTGAAAGTTCTTCCATGCTAAGACCTAGACATTGTCCATAAGGGGGCTTGTGCAGCAACATGAGTGTTGCTGTATCTCCTGTGCATCACTAGGCACTGATGATAGGAAATAAACAGTTGCCTTCTATGTTTAAGCATAAACCAGGACACTAATTCTTCACTGGCCATATTACTGCCCTTCTGTGTCACTGCAAACGCAGTGAGAGAGAGAATTCATCTACTGCAGAATGCAACTTAGCGCGCACAGGGTCTGGAAAGTGTTATGCTAATGCTATATGTAGAACTGTCACCCAGACATCCTAGACTCTTTTATTCACAGAGAACAGTCACATAATAACAAAAATGTACTCACAGGAGTACAGTATTGGCCACCAGACTCACAGACGAGGTTTCACACAGTGGTAACCATACCAACCAACAAATTCACAGAATCAAATCAGAGAACTCAAACTGCTTAAACTGTACAGATAAGCATGGACAACAGCTCACAGCTGGGTGTAATGTGTAACAGATGTAGAGAGACAAAAAAGGTTAAGTAACATCACATCTTTAATTACTGGAAATTTGTATACATCATTGTTACCCCTTCTTTTAGAAATAATAAAAACTCATAGGGTGAACACTGTAGAATTATTTCTGCAGGAAGAAAAAAATTCTAGCAGGTTTCCCTGAGCAAGGAGTATTGGGTTTGTGATAAGGAAACACAAACTGGTATTACCTACCCATAGTTATTTCTATATAGTTCGTTAGCAATTGACAAAATGTATATTCAATGGCTCCAGCACAACCTCTGTGTAGCAGAGGACCTGTAGAGCATTATTGCGCCAGAGCACACATGAATGCAATGGGATCATCTGTGGGAACAGCAAGGTAGGGAACAATTTGATACAGCGACAAAACTGAGATCTGATGTTTCAGACTGCAATTATATCTGCATATTAAGATGTGCTTATTCTGTCCTGAGCAGAGACCTGTTTGGCTCAGGACACTGGATTGCTTAGAGGAAGAACTGGCAGTACTGAGGGTAGGACCACACCCCAGATTGTATTCACCCTACCATCATGACGTGGGCTGTCAACCAAGGTTTTGAAACTAATGTGGTTTGTTAACTGCCAGGAGCTCATGAGCAAGCATCTCCCAGAACTAATTCCTAAGAAGTCTTAGTGTGTTAAGTTCAAACAGGACTGAAATAAAATCAGTTCCCTTCAAGCTCTTACTCAAGAGTACTGAACTACTCCCATTGACTTTAGTGGTCTTTGGTTAAAGCAGTTGGTTAGAGTTACTGCTGTATACAGCTGAAAGGATTTGCTGATTATTGTTAGTATATTCGACTGATCAATCAAGGATAATATTTCCTTTTTTTATCTATTTGTGTTTGAGTTTTATTTTTACCGGTGACACAGCAATAAAAAGAACCTGCTTTAGCTCATAACCTGCTGAGATCCAGAGCTGAAGTCCCTCTCTTCTTTTTGAATTTATATTCTGTTTATCTATGTGAGAAAGTTAAATTTTTACCTGTAACAGATTTTTTTCTACTAAGCCTTCCCTCTGCTGTGAAAAGGAACACTGTCAAACCCAGTTCATTTCCCTTTTGCTGAAAGACTAAGAAAATGGCAGTGAACTGTCATCCAATTTGGTGCATCATTATTCAAATGCCTTTTTCTCTGATTTTTTCCATATATACTGTAGACAACAGTTCTTAGGTGTATAAGCTTATCTGTGTCAACGTATTTTATACGACATTAATTGACAGATATTGCCGTGAGATTAGCATGGATGAGTACATACCCTCAGCTTTTAGAATCATTATTGTACATACATTGCAAATAATAATGTAGGAAATAAATTCTCTTAGTAACCTGCAAGACTTGCATGTAGGAGGATGTATGTAAGGACATGTCAAAGCTTATGCTTTGGTGTCCTTAAGCAAGTCAATAAATTCAACTTACAGAGGTTTATGAAAGTGTGTTTGAAAGGTCTTACTTGTTCCCATGACTACCCAAAGAAATACTAATGCCTTGAGCAGAAAATGCCGTCAGCTAAACCATCCCCTAATGATAAGGACTATCTTGAGGAATAGATTATCATGCATCATTAAAAGCCATGCCTCTTGATAAATAAGTTACGAAGTTTTATAATTTATTATTTTCTCTGTTCATAGTAAAACAGTTTAATGCATGCTGAATTACTGGCATATTTATTTTAACTTTCAACACACTTTAAAGGTACTTTCAGGGTGGATGAGTATCTCACAATTCCCTTAAAAAAGTAAGGTTTAACTTTATTTGTTAACTTTCTAATAACCTTAACTTCATAATTTCTAACTTAACTTTCTGATTTCAGCTTACTGTCTCTTGCACCAATAGTCATGATATGCTCTGGTCTTTTACCCTGGCATATGTGGAGGAGGCCTGTCCTCAGCTCCCAATTTCTGTGCCTAGTATTTCATGCCTTAGGAGGACACAGGTCCAGTTTATGTCTGTTACACGCAGTGTGTGTAACCAAAGCCACGTGTAAAAGCAGGCTCCTGAAGCAGTCCACCACCCTTCACAGAGCTAGAATTGCTGGGCAGCTCCCTCAGTGGCAATTTCTGTGCCATTCCATCAAGTCTGAAGTTGCCCCAAAGATGTGCTGCCTAATCCTTGCATCATAACCAGAGGAATTTTTACAAAGGAAGAAAAGGTGCTCTGGTATCTCTTACAGACTGAACACATTCCCTGCTGCTGCCTCAAAAGATATAGCAATCAAAATAGAGTATGACCATGTCATGGTCACCCTGTGATTTCTAGGAGCTAAAACAATTAATCGGAGCCACATACAGCTTTAAATCTGTAATGTGAATGAGCCAGCCCAAGATAATGAAAATGCAAAGATATCTGAATCCATCTATGGCAGCTTTCCAGAGCTGCAAGCATTTTGCTCTGGATTTCCAAATATTGAAAGAATTCAAAAATGCAGTCTTATTGTGAAAGATCAGCTGACAGTTCCAGGTGTCCGGCTAGACTCTTAAGAAATTCACTGTGCTGAAAGAAGTTACCAACATGCGCGTGTTTTGAATCACATTTCCAAGCACATTTCCAGACACATTTCTGGAGCTGGACCTAGAGCCAATTTTTTCATAATATGTTTAGGGAGGAGCTGTTTGTCAAGTCTGTTCTCAGGCCAGAGCTACAGCCTTCTTTAGAGCCCTCTGTTGAAGCTGGACCAAGAGCCATTGCTAGAGCCCTTTCCTAGAGCCTATTTGGCTCTAGAGCCATTTCTAGAGCACTTTCCAGAAATAGATCTTAAGCCAATTTTAGAGCCCTTTCCCAGAGTGAGCCTAGAGCCATTTCTTGAGGTCTTTTCCAGAGCTGGATCTAGGTTCAATTGCCCAGTCATTTATCAGAGATGGATTTAGAGCATGTTCTGGAGCCCTCTCCCATAGCCCTTTCTGGCGCTCTTTGTAGAGGCCTTTACTAGAGCTGCTCTAGAGGGGTTTATGTCACAATGCCTTTCTAGAGCTGACTCTAGAGCCCATTTCTGGAGAGCATCTCTACAGCTCAGTCTAGGACAATTTGTACAGGTCATTGCTGGAGCTGGAACCACTTCTAGTGACTTTTTTAAAGCTGGTTCTGTAATTTCTGAGATGGAGCTAGAGCCTGAGCTGGATCTGGAGCCATTTCTAAAACCTGACCTGGAGTCTTTTTCTAGAATGCCTTTTCCTGTAGAGCCCTGCAAACTGAAATAGCTTTTCAATTGAGAATTCACTGTAAGAATAATGTGAATAATACTAGTATAAAACAGAGTATTTTGAAAAAGCTAAATCACTTCAAACCTATAAATTCTCTCCATCCTTGTTGTTCAAGGGAATATTTAGAAAAAAATCTCCACAGTCAGCTTCCATGCAGAAATTAAAATATTCACCACATGCAGATTCCACACACACATTATTTCTATTAATTTACACATCTGCTATTAAAAATATGAACTTTATTTTTAAGAATTTCACCTTTAGCAGGCAAAACTGACATGGATCACCAGGAAATACTCACCTTCAGAAATGGCTAGATGTAAAACAAAAGATCTCCCAAATCATCATTCTCATCCATTTGTACAGTATCTAAATACATCAAGCATGCAGTGTGCGAGAGGCATTACAGAAATACAAAGGGGCAGATGGTCACAGAGTAACAAAGGAGTGCAAAGAGAATGAATGAATATTTTAACACCGCAAACAGATCAAAACAGCAGACAGATTTAAATGTACACAGCATAACTTGATTTTACAGGAAGTAACACTTTCATACAGAAAAGGTGTAATTAGGCATTCAGATTCCACTTCCAAAATCTGTATGCAAAGCCATGCTTTTCAAGTAAGTTGGCATAATTTTTGCATTCTTGAAGTTTGATTGGTTTAGTAAAATTTCACTTTCTTTGTAGATTTATCATAAACAAAGTTTCATGCTATGGTTTGAAGAGCATAAAACATAAAAGCTAATAACTCTTAAATAAAAAACAAAGAATGCACGTGTTACATATTCAATGCCTGGCTCAGAATGAAAAATATTGGCTTTCTACTAAGGCATACAAACACATCCATAGGATTTTACCAGTACATCATTTTTTACCCGTAAAATTTAGACAGGTAGGTCTAAATAGAAAATATGTGAAAAATATTTATTATTTATATACAAATGGCATTTAGTGATCAAAATAAATCAGTGTAACAGTATTCCACACTGGTCCTTGTCAGAGTTTCAAACAAGTATGCCAGGACATTTTCTTCACTTATGTACCACACATTAGTTTGGTACGATAGGTATCTTTCAGGAATACTCTCTTTTCCTTTCTCCTTCCACTCTCAATGTCAATCATTGGTGATATTTATATACCACATGTCTCAGTTCACCAGTACCATTTTCTTCAGCATAGAAAACAAAAAACTGGAGTGTTAGGAAGGCTCTTTCATGTATTTAGGGCAAACATGGATTCAAACAATTCATCAAGCACCCTAAGCACTCAAGTGACACTGCAGTTAGGTGACACTATGGCAGAAAATAAATTTAGGAATGAATGAGTTTATGAATTTAAGGAGAGCTCACATCACACTTGAAACGGACATTTCTCTTCACTGGAAATCAAAGGCAAGCCAGCAAGGGTTCTGAAGAGGATTAGAGCTCTACGGATCAAGCAATACCTAGAAATCAGTGGTGATTTCTTGACTGCACAATGGAACCCAAGGACCAGGGGACATCTCTTCCCCTGTATTGTAACAGCAGCTAAAGAACAACTCCATTTTCTAATAAATATCATACATATCATAATGTTGCAAACCTTAAAAAGTATTTTAAATGTATGAAATCAAATGTAAAGCTTAGCTGTGAGGGTCTCTCTAAATTTCCAAGGCTTCAGTAGAAGAAACGAACATGTGCAACAAAATACCCAATCTGGCATTATTTTCCCCACAACTTATTTTTAAAAACATAAAAATCTGAAACCAATAATAATTCAAGTCATGCAAGGGAAAATGGGAATATTTAGTTAACTGTTACCACAGGACACCTTCACACAACAGGAAGAAAACTAATTGCTGCTTATAACCTTCACAAGGGCCAGGGAAAGGAACTGTGAAAACCTAATCCTCTAATGACTTCAGTGGGAAGTCTGGTCACACAGCAATGTTAGGTAACAGTATCAAAAGAAGAAATAAACTGCACTGCAACTACCCTCATTTATCTATCCTTCTCTTTATTTTGTTTGTCCAGCGTGGCTGTGACATGAAAGCTAGGTTCTTAGTTTTGCAACAATTTACGCATTTGTCCCTGAATAAAACAAAGCCGATACGACTGTATAAACCAGATTTTACAGGGTAGATCTTGGAAGGAAGAGATGAAATCTAAAAATCAGCAATGTGTTTTTAGCACCATCCCTTTGCTTTTAAACATCTGCTTTGTAAAGTGATTCTGACAGTAAGGTAAAACTACGCTTTCCCTAGTTTCCTGTGTGCAACAGTAATCTATCACAGATAAATGACTTATGATTTTAAAAAACACATTGTAAAATCACTCATCAGATAAAAATGCTCTCGTAACATAATTATCATATCAGCAACTGGAAATTTTGTTTGATTGCCTGATTTCCAGGAATATAATAATGCATTATAACTCCTTTCAAAACTAACGTACAACATGGCAAAGCCCTGAATAGGGCTGCACACACAATCAGCAGTCTGGTAACACCATCAACTACGGTGTCAGGCTGCTTTCTATGCAAGACAGATTTTTCTGTTGGCTAATAAAGATGGCACAGCTGCCTAAGATTGCCAGAACAGTATCATTTGTGGTATAACTAAAAGCTAATACATACAGTTATAACCATTTTCTTTTAGCATTCAAATGCTAGCAGGATCTTTTATTTATTTATCAGAAAATATCTTCACCATAAACTGGAGTTTCCCAAGCTCAAGTGTGTTAGAAACCAGGAAATTACAAAGGAAGTGGGGTTGTAACCTTAGTAAGGGAGCTTTGTAAAAGGAAAACCTTGCAAACTGTTGCCATAAACTACAGTTTTAAACCACGTTATACAGCTACAACTGACACCACTTTAGTGCCTGGCTAGAGTCTGGAGTACACAAACCAACAAAAAGCTGTGACAACTCCCACTGACAAGTATAGTAAATTGATTCTTGGTAATTGATAAACATATCAGCTTGCTGGTGCAGGTTGTCACAGCAGTACACAGCTCTACAATGCGGGAAGCACTAAACACTTTGTGTCAAGGTAACCTAGTCATACTCTTTCTGTAAGACAGATCTTGAAGCACCCATTAAAAATATTTTGCAACATGACTGGTAAACACAAATAACACTTCAATTACTTTACGGATATTTGAACAAAAGCAAAAATTGGGCTTTCAGAAAAGGACGCTTGTCTGTAACTATAGAGGAGAATATTTGTACAGGTACACTGCCCATCTCTGTGTGCAAAATAACATTTCTCCCTGCTGGAATATTATAGAATAAAGAGATTAGTGCCTCATTTAATGAATATTTTTGGCAAGCATGGTGAATGTGATGTCAGACAGATACAGGCACTAGAATCACACAGTTCAGTCAAAAGAGCAAACACTGGTAGGATGACAAGAATCTCAATTGCATGCAAAAAAGCCATTGCTGAGAAGCTTGAGTAAATGCAGAGGCCATCTTACAAGTAGCAGTAGCATACACAATGTTAACTCAACTGCTTACCCACTAAGTACACCAAGAACCAGGTTAAGTACGAAAAATGAGCCAAGGATGATAAGACTAACAAAATAGATCCATGGCCATTCACATCCTATTGCATCATTTACCTGTAAAATGTAAGGAAATAAGTTACGATTCAGTCATTCATTAAACAGCAGAGTCCTTTTTGCAGCTGCCAGATCACGTAGGTTTCAACACTGAAAGTTTATGGCTTATTCAGTTCTTAAAAAAAAAAAATTAATGAACATTTGTTTAATTTCTTTACTTACCCAAATTATGTTGCAGATGTGATGCCTTAGAAGATGAATTAAAATGACATTTAAATAAGTGCAGGATAATTATTAGTCCTTTTTATATTTTTGCCACAAGTATGGACATGAAGAATATATACTGGTACGCCTAAACTCCGATTTTGGTATTTGTATGTTATTTATATGATAGCTACAGAAAACTGTTTCTGTTCTAATTAGAAGAGGAAGAAACAAAGGTTTATTAAAAGATGTCACCACAACTGAAGTCTCACCTGTATAAGATAACCTGTGTGTTCATGGCAACTGAATTCAGGACTCTGCCTTCATGATCAAAAAGGTGTATGCTTACCCGCTCAATACACCAAGAACAAGATTTAGTACGAAAAATGACCCAAAGATGACGAGACTGACAAAATACACCCATGGCAATTCAAATCCCATAGCATCATTCATCTGCAAGAAATAAGATGATCTTATAGAGTAGATCACTATAGTAACAGCAATGAAGAGTCAGAGAAAAAGAGAATTTAATCATTCAGGTGAGATAGCATTCTATACATTCCTTCAGTATTCAAAGAAGAACAATACAGAAAGAAGGCACTGGCCACATTCACTTTGCATTTCTAATACATACTCTAAAAGAAAATACCGAGTGAAACCTAGCATTCAGATCAAAAATATTATCAAACATAAATGGAGCACTGCAACAGTTCTGTTCTTCAACACCTAGAACATGAACTAAATTTCAGATCTCACTAATTAAAATGATGCTTACAAAGTATACTGAAGTATTAGGATTTTTAGTTCATATATATCCTAGCTACGTGAATGATCCCTTGAGAAAAGAAACAGTAATATGTATCTCAACAGTACAAGCAATCTTATTTTTTCTGTGACATGGAATTTCAATATGTTTCTCCTGAAATACTACAGTTGGATGCAGACATTTTAAATTAATTAAATTAATTAATTTAAAAAGAAATAAATGAGAATGAATTTGTGTAAAAACATGAACACAATTTTAGGAAAATGAAAAACTGAAATCAAATTTTAGAAAGCTAGTGGAAACATGGAAATATTCCAAACACTTCTGAACAAAAATTATATCAAGATCAAGGTTAAGTGACATTTAAAAAGTTGTTACTGGTTTGGTTTTTTGGGTTTTTTTTAAGTAAAGTTGAAGTAACTGAGCTTTAAAAACCACTCTTATAAAGACCTTTTCCACTGTCTATTCTTAGCGAACTCATTATACCTATAAGATGGACTTAAACCACCATGGAAAACTAAAAAGGCCTATTGAGAAAAACAGGTTTTTTAAAACACAGGGAAATTGTTCTTCTGTGTAGCATTCAGGTGCAAAAAGACATTTTGATAAGTTACAACAATAATTCTGGCTTGGAACTTCTTGGAAAGGTCTTTTGTGGGAGAGGAATTATTCTGGCTTTTTTGTTTATACTGACAAGTTTGCATTAGATTCTTCTTAAGATGCTTTTTAGCCATGAAAATTCAGCAGACAATAAAAATACCATGAGCATTTGAGACTGGATATGGTCTTGTAGAACAATCTTTGGGCAAACCTTTTTTCTCTCCTGTGAATGCTGCTGTGTTTTTTGTATCTGAAATTTGTGATTAGGCTTTGAGCTCTATCGATAGTCAAGTTTGACTCCTGTCCTTTACATCTCTGTTGGACTAGACATATTAAACATGGGAACAAACGTTTTTCAAACTGTACTACTTATTTTATTTATTGCTCTATCTTTTAAAAATGTATCATAATCTCAGTTTCTGCAAGGTGGCCCTATGGATGGTTAGATATAAGCACACGCATTAAGTCTTTGCAGATTAAGGCCCATAGGCACTTTTTCTTCAACGGTGATCTGCAATAACGCCACTTTATACTAACTAAACAAATTTTCTAAGTAACCAGAGAGGATTATTTTACACAACTTCTTCATGCATCCTTTAAAATAATCTCTCTATAAAACATCTTTTAAAATGCTTTAGTAATTGAACTAAGGTACTGAAAAGTAACTTAAAATTACTTAGACTTGCTAGGAAAAAAAGAAAACTGCTAAATCTGTATTTGGATTTTTTCCTTTTAATTTCAATAAAACTACGTTTTGGAGAAGAGGATTATTTTACACAACTTCTTCATGCATCCTTTAAAATAATCTCTCTATAAAACATCTTTTAAAATGCTTTAGTAATTGAACTAAGGTACTGAAAAGTAACTTAAAATTACTTAGACTTGCTAGGAAAAAAAGAAAACTGCTAAATCTGTATTTGGATTTTTTCCTTTTAATTTCAATAAAACTACGTTTTGGAGAAATTAAAATGGAGAAGGGTTATAGTCATTCAAAAAGGCTGGGATCACTACCTTCAATTTTAGAAGATCCCAAGTTTCTGTAGTCCAATTCTGCAACAGCATATTCATATGGAAAATAAAGTCTTTCATAATGCTGCCATTCTACTGACCTACTTAAACTTAGTCTCCTGTGCAATACTTCTACCAATACTTAGCATGTCAGGTGCCTATGCCAAGGAGATCAATTGTGGTTTTGGGGTTTTTTTATCATCCATTCCCACTCCCTCAGAGCAAGCCCCCTACATTTGAGAAGTCTTAACAATACCCTATTGCCCAGACTGAATTTCTGCTTCGTCCCAGTGTATGTTGCCCTTTGCATCTTCTTTCAATTGTAGGTATCTGGCCTTAAGGTTTAGGAACAAAATTTACTAAATGGTTTTTTAAAATGCATATTCATAATTATTTTATTACTTTAGAATTGAGTTTGCTTCATAGAAATTATTCATATGATACAGGCAAAGTATTTTCTTAACAATAGCTGATAAGAGCAAACATTCTGATTAAATTTCAAATACATATAAAAGCATTTTGCATCTAACTTGGCTCTGCATCTTGGCTCTGTACATTAGGGAGTGTTTCGATTGTCTAGAGCTCAACGATTGTGATGATAATACGGTTGAGTGTTTATGGGTAAGGATGAGGGGGAAGGCCAACGAGGCAGATATCCTGCTGGGAGTCTGTTATAGACCACCCAACCAGGATGAAGGGGCGGATGAAGCGTTCTACAAGCGGCTGGCAGAAGTCTCACAATCGC
>NW_008795909.1:14283344-14305405 GCF_000699145.1 Aptenodytes forsteri
GTTGGACTCGATCTTAGAGGTCTTTTCCAACCTTAATGATTCTATGATTCTAACTGAACTATACCATTAGCAAACAGTTGTTTGCAAGTCAGCAGAGTTCAGAGTGAAGGCATAAATTCATCTGGTGTTGATGCCAATATTTTCCTGCTGCACATCTTTTTGAAAAACCTGAAAGATTAATATTTGCAATTTTACACTGCAATCCACCTTGATATACTTTTTGCTCACAAAGAGAACATATTCAAGAAGCCTGGCATTGTGCTAACTTAGTAACTCAGAAGCAAAGCTGAAATTTCCATGCTCTGTCCTAAAGGCTCTATTAGCATAGGCAACTGTGATTTGCATTTCCTTCATTCACTTTATAGTGCGTAACATATGAAGAAAAATCCTTGTCATTTATGCAGCCTGATTTTAAGCCCAATGTTTTAGGCCAATCTATCTAGGCCTAATGACCTGTGATGTAAAAATTGGAAACTGCAGCTAACCAGTGCTAGAAGAAATGCTTTGGTTTGGGCAGATGCTGAACTAATTCAAAAGCATTCCTAACTCAGGAACCCTTAATCTAGTAGAACATCTTGGCACTAATCGAAGACTGAATTCCTAAAAGCAACAGCCTGAAACTACATCTACTCAAGAATTTTACCATTTAATTCTAGAGACAATTAAACTCTATTCAAGTAATGCACTGTAATTTCTATTCATTAAGTGATATTTCTGATTGCATTAATACCAGAGATGAAAGCATAAAAAGAAGTCCTTTCCTTTTGGAAAACTTCACTGCTCATTTCATGCATGTCCAGTGGCATTTTCCATAACTTTCAATTAAAGAAAGATTAAAGGAGTCAATTTGCCTTCTGATTAAAAATTGAGGCAGAGCTTGGTTAATATATGAACACAGGAAAATCTCCATCCTCAGAAACAAGGTATTTTGAGTTGAAAGGATTAATGCTAACTTCTCCAGAAGTTGCAACTAAGAAATATAAACAATAAAAGCCCCTGAATTATGCTAAAGTAACACCAGGAAATCTAGGAGATATCACATCTCAAATCCTCAGCAAAAAGTCTTGCAAGACTCCTACCCTCTGTGGCTCAGGGATGTACTATAACAAAGGATGTGTCATATTTAATGGCTCTCAAAGGACTTCTCCCATCTCTTTTGGAGTCCATTAAGCTTTTAGCATCTGTAACACCTATTGCAAAGACACCCCCAAGTACCATCCTTCTCGCCGTTCTTAGTGCCTTTTTCCAGATCTAGTCTTACTGTTTGGATTTCAGTTCTAGTTAGTTTGTCCATCACATCAACCAGAGGACAGATGAGATGATGGATGACAGGAAGGACAAAGTATTTTTCGTACCACTTAATTCTGTTTCACCATAACGGTAGATGTGTACTACTCAGGTAAGGGTTTAAAAACGCTTATTCTCCAGAGATGTCACTTTTGGTTACACTCTGGCATTTCTACTCCTTTCATACAAATGTTAAATTAGATTTGTATGTTTAAACAGCTTTGAAAAGAATTTTGAACTGAGCTCTGAAGCTCTTCCTATCCCCTTCATGAGTGATGCAGAAACGAACAGTTCAAAAGTCCTTGTAAAAGGGCCCATTTGTTGATGCTACCAGATCTGGAGACAAGTTACTCTATGCAAGTTAAATTGGTGGAGAATAATTAATTGTAATTGTATATTTGGCTCTTTATATTTACATGTATATGTTTGTGAGTATATGTCTGCAAAGTCTGGAAGAATTATCCTGAGCTGATAGGACAGACTTGGTACAGTCTGAAACCGCCTCATGTGGCATTTGGAGGGAATTATCGTTAGCTGTGCTGTAGTTGGAGTCAACTATCATTACAATGCAGTGTAGATGATCAGAGCCCAAGACTGAAGTGAAATAGGGAGAAAGCCAAATTTACAGCAGACATAACCATTAGTATTTCACAGCAGCAGATGGCACACTCCAATCTAAAACATCTATTAGAAATCATTAGAATGTGTCATTTATTCCTATCTGTAGTAATTGAGAGTAAAATCCCCATATGCAATTCCAATCTAACATCTATTAGAAATCATTAGAATGTGTCATTTATTCCTATCTGTAGTAATTGAGAGTAAAAATGCAATTGCGTGCAGATCAAGGTCTTACTTTTCTGTACACCTGGTACTGGGTACTGGGTATTCCTATCTGTGGTAATTGAGAGTAAAATCCCCATATGCAATTGCGTGCAGATCAAGGTCTTACTTTTCTGTACACCTGGTACTGTTTTACTGAAAATTGTTGCAAGCACTTTGTATGTATCAATTAATCTAAGCCCTAACTGGGAATAATGATAAAGCAATGCAGTAACACCTCTAATTCTTCATTTGTACTATTACAGATATAATGCACTGATGCATGAACCTATTTTGAATTATTTTCCACAATGTTTCAGACTTGCTTAATTTCTTAAGTTTTAGTTTCCCTAGCTTTCAATTTTACCTTCCTCCTTTTGTAACATTCCAATAGACTCATAACTTGTGGGTTTATTTATTGTTACCTATAATCTACCTAATCATCTTAAAAATTATTAAGACTGACAAACTCAGTCTCTTGACAGGTGTAAAAATCCTTCAGAAATCAGTATTTTGTGAGGTGGGACTAATCCTGCATTCTTCAAAGCATACAATGTAGGTTCACAAAGCCTCAGATCACAGGCTATTTATTCTACTCATTTCAGAGGATACCAGACAGCTTTTCAAAGCCTTCTAGCTTCAAAGGCTGTGTCCTGGGATATTGTTGGCTGAAGTGGACTTAAAGCTGACTTAAAACAGGCTGTGCTTGAAGCATAGCAGCCTCCAGGCTGGTTTGTAAAAGCATGTAATTTTATATTCAATCTTATCTGGGTTCTGGAGTTAAAGCACAGATTTCCCTGACATTCTCCTGCTTGGCCAGGCTCAACTTTGTTGTACTACCAACACAGAAACGAGCTGAGAGATACAACTGGTGGGATGTGAACTCAGAGACCACTGCTTTCTTAAGCATTTCAGTTCATTAACAACTAGAAAATCAGAATTCCATGGCTTGGGCCTAAGGTAGGCCTAAAGAGAAATATATCCCTTGGAGAAGAGAAAAATTGTTACAGTACCTAGAAAGCCTCATAATTACTTAATCACCTCTAAATTTGGCCCTTGTCTTCTGTATGTAAACCATGCTATAAAGTTGCATATAGGACACATATAAGTGACCCTCTCAAGTTAAACCTTAACTTGCAAGACACTTGCTTCCGTTTTACTAATTTGTTTTGATGTATCTGAACAGACCTCAGTTTCTACCTTCTGTTATTTTTATCCATTGTCAGCTAATGAAGTATATAATTTAGGTACACAGAGGCCCTGCCCATTTCTCATTCAAGTTACAGTAGTGTCAGTGTAGATTATTCAAGTGTAGTAACTCAAGATAACTTCACTATGGTGAAAACAAGAAGAATTAAATGTGATAATTTTGGTACTCATGGGAAAATTGGAGGTTTTACTGGCAAGTACCGCTGCTCATTATGTGTGTTCCTATGTATCAAGTGAAATACCTAAAAATAAAAAGCGATTTACAAAATACGTGTTTGCCATTAATAGACTATAAATCTAAATGTTTGAAAGACATGGAAAAAATCTAGAGCCAGATATGCAAATGTAGACTCAGATTTTGTAATTCTTGAGTGCTTGCTAGCATAAACTGAAAATGAGGCAAAGAATACTATGCTCTCAGCTTTAGATTGTGAGCCAGAGCATTAAAAACTTGGACGCACAGAGGCTGCCACTTTGCCAATAACAAGAACTGCACTGAGATCCAAAACTAACAGCATAAGCCTTCAGCTAGGGCTAGAGAGCAAACAGAAAGGACTGTTGACTGGGAGTAAACACAGTCCTGATACAAATGGAGAAGATGTACAGATGTGCAGCCACAAACATATTATACAATCTGGGAACACATATGCTGCACTGGCTGGTGAAAACAAGGACACTACCCCTTAACCTCTATAGTTAAGTCTAGCATTTGGCACTAAGGAGTCACTTTTTTTTTTTGGATGAAACGTAATACATACTATCCAGGGAGTTACATGTAAGTTAGAGAGAGAAAAGTAGCCAGATGAAGACACTCTAAAAAATAATAGGACATATGGGATTCGGATGAAAACTGGTGAGCAGCAGGATGTCCATGTGAGTCACCAGGATCTGAAGGGTGCCTAGCAGTAGCAGGATCAAGCCCTCAATCTAAAATAGATACGCATAAGAGAAAAATCATTATCGATGCTTGGAGAATTTTTAAGCCGAGTTTACTGTTGTTAACCAGGTGATAACAAGCTGTCCTAGTGCATGTTATTGGAAGCTGTCATTTTCAGCTGTCATTCTTGCTAACAGAATGCCACATAACATGATGCAAAATATTGCACGTATTTCACCCACTCAGATTACACCTGCTAGCGAGATAAGCCTACATAGTTAATTTTACTGTTCACACAGCGACCAAATGGAAATCAGAATTTTGTGCAGTTTCTAATATTTGTGGGTTTGGTTTTATTTGTTTACATTTTGTATAAAACTCATTCAGTCTGTGTATCATCAACAGATTTCTAAGTAAAAAGCAACTCACAAAACCCAATCACCTCTAGCTAAAATGGTTTCCTTAGACTCTTTGGACATTTTTAGTACAATCTGGTATACCCCTAATGTTTTCACAATTTGCAATTAAAACAAGATCTTTTCCAACTTTTACTTAGCAATAGCTAAATCTACCTTAGCTTAATCCAGGGATAAAATTAAAACATATAAATTGTCATTTCTCTTGTCCTCAGCAAGTAACATCAGTTTGACAATGGGCAATTTGTTGGTCTACAGATAGAAAGAATCCAGATCTATAATTTAATTATATAAATGTCAGTTAAGACAGGTTCCAAAGCCACTTGAATATCTGACTTTGATTATATTTCACTAGATCAATAAATATTTGCTTGTCTGTCTAATAATCCCAGTATCATTTGTAATAAAATGAAAACTGACATTTATGTACCTGTAAATATCTTCTACATCGAGAACTCATTATAGAGAAACAAATAAAATAACTCGTGTGCAGTTTTGAATTTTTTGAATTTTTCATTTTCTTATGCCTTGCATTTTGTCTGATCATGACAATATTCAGCATCCTGTTTTAATGGTTTTATTTTTTGTGCTGTCAATGGAGACTCTACAAAGATGTCTTAAGACGCATCAGATCAATTAGCTCATTAATTCTACAGGGGGAAAGTGTTTAATACTGAGCCACTCAGCTTAAATTGTTTCTATACCTTTTATAACAATCATATTCTAAATACAGTAACTCCACGAAGTTTTTACATTAATTTTCTTTGAAAAAATTGGTGACAGTTGGAGGAATTATCAAGTGCTGAAATGTGGGCATAGTTTTGCCTTGAAAAGGTATTAAATGTGTTTTTTTTGTTTTGTTTTTTTTTTTAGAGAATCATGGCAAACCTTCCCTTTCCTTTCAGGAGGGATAAAAATAACTGTCATCATCACAAACACAAATCATATAAAGCACATACTAATTCTACATTCGCACAGTCTCTTTGAGAAAATCAGGAGGAGTTGGAGAGCAAAACCCAAAGAGTTGATAAACCTACACTATGAGAAACAATACATTAGCCTATATGCAGCTATGCATTATTGTTAGACTCTTTAGTATTGAAGGTTTGCATGTTTATAGCCGATTTTATATCTCTGATAACAGACAGTGGAAACAGAGATTCATATTTTGCCAAATTTTGTCTTTCAATCCTAGAAGAATGCCAGCTTACCATCTTAATTATCTTTAACAGTGACATTATCTCAAAAACATCTCATATTCTATATTCTAGTATCACAGATTTTATGTGAGATTACACTCTGGTGTTATATTTTTTAGCAACAGCATATTTCACCTTGATTTGCAACAAATGACCACACAAAATTAAGGGGTAATACTACATCCTTAATTGCATCCAATACTCCACAACAGATGTGCTATTAGTAAATAGTCCCACTTGGCCAGACAAAGAAATTCTAAATGTGAGCTGCTGAGAGCAACTGGAACTATACTCTAGGTTATGCAAGATACATCTTGAGATAGCGCGTCCATTCTTAAATTTGCTAATAGTGATCCTTACTAGTAATCAGTTCTCTTCTTTCATAAATATTTTCCAATATTTGAACTGTTAGAATTATATTTGTTATAAGGTCCTAATTGCTGCAAAGACTTACTGCTGAGTACCAAGTAGTACAGAATATTCTCATTAATTTTCAGCACCTATGGTAGGTAGGTTCTGTCACAGACTTCTTGAATGACCTTGGACAAATCACTCACATCATATATTTAGGTGCTTAAAGACTGACAAAAGAATCTAATGTCCTTAGATGGGAATGGGGTTAGGCAGAGAAACGTCTACCTGTATATTTAGGTGACCCTAGTCCTTTAAAAATCTTGTGTTCTTTTTCTTCCCTTCTCATTTGTAAAATCAGGACTAAACATATCTTCAGTTTCCCAGTCTATGACCAGCTGTCTGTTTATGTTGTAAGATTGTGGAGGGTCCATATCTGATGCTAGAGTAGCACTTAAAGGTGGGGACTTACAGAGTTAGGTTTTTTTAAAACCTTTTGCTGCTTCTACGGAGACAATGTCAGGCTCACAGCTCTTGTGATTTGTTGTTTCTGAATGGTTAACAAATGATTTGCAGTCCCCATGGCAAGCAATGACAGTTGAGAGCTTGCTTTGTTCTAATTTATGTTAATATTGTGAAATATTTTGCAGAAATACTGCAAAAAGAGAGCTTTTAAGCTTAATCAGAAATGACATACTTAAAAACTGTAGGCTTGCACGAAAAAACGCTAGTCCAAAGGACATAAATGTAATATTACATTTATCCAAATGGAATAGGCAAAAAAACCTCAAATGAGCAACGAATAAATTTGTTTCTAAAATGTCTTCTTAGCCTGAGGAGTCCAGTAAGATGCTGTGACTGGAAAAAGTATGCAGCTGAGCTCGTCTGCTGCAAAACTCACCGAGATTTCCCACTGATGGTGTTGTAAAACACGGTTTATTTCTCACTTAAACATTGAAGCTTGTTTAAAAGTAAACAAAGCTCAGTGATTTATGAACTTACCCAGTATAACACATCAGTCCATCCTTCCATGGTTATACACTGGAATACAGTCAACATCGCAAATGCAAAATTATCGAAGTTGGTTATGCCTCCATTTGGTCCAACCCATCCACCCCTACATTCAGTGCCATTCATGACACACTGACGTCCATTCCCTGAGAATGCACAAGGTGCTGGATCTTCTTCAACTAGTATATCTGAAAATTGACCAAAAAACCTCAGACCTTTCCATTCTCAAATTTTTGTGAGTTAACTCTTTGCACGAAGAAGTATCAACCCTGTTGGAAGGTAAATCCAGGTATCAAGCTGAGAAACACTGAGAAAGGCAACCTGTGGGAGCTTCACAGCTTTTAGTGTCTCTCACATCTGGGCCTTACAGCCTTAAATAGGCTAATCAAAACTGAATGTATAAAAGAGCTCAAGTAATTAAGCAGTGGAAGGAAGCATGTAGTAATACAACATATCCTTTTAGATACATAGAGTCTACTTCATTATTTAGCTGATAGAAATGTACCCTTCGCCATCAGCTACTCCCTCATGATGTTTACTTCCTTCAAAATTCTCCCATAACAAACACTTTGATTTCATCATTTCACCTGGACAGAGGAACACCATTTTCTTTCATCACTCATTTCAGAACCGCACTTCTTACCACACTACCACAATCTTGGAAGGAGAGACACTGCCAGATTGTGAACTCAGGAAAGTATATCTTCCCTGGAATAGGACTAGCTAGCTCTTCAGTAATCAGAGATTAGAAAAAACTACTGAGTTGTCCCTTGTGAACAGTCACCCTTACTATTTTCAGTACTGACATTTCAGTTACACATTTCAGAAACGAAAACCTATTCAGAGCATGTTCTAGTCTCTAACTAGTTTGCATTGTTGTTGTTGTTTACATGTAATGCACTCTTCCTAAAATTATGAACCACAGTAAAAATTGGGGTTACAGCAGTTCTAGTGCTTTGGCCCACGTTCTATTTCAAACTGAAATCCCACAGATTGGAATAAAACAAAATTAATCCCTTATTTTAGTCAACAGTTTCATGACTTACCTGAATCAATAAGAAAACAAGATTTGTGCATTTTTCCAATAAAAAGTTCCAATCCTATAATAGCATAGATTATGATTACAAACAATACCAAAAGGGCAATATGGAGGAGGGGGACCATGGCTTTTATAATGGAGTTCAGGACAACTTGTAAACCTAAAAGAAAAAAAAGGAGATACAAGATATGAACCAGACTTCTATGTCTTGCCTTACCGAATTGTCTATAATTACACATTATTAGAAATTAATGATACAGGCATGCAGAGTGAATCAGCTTTAAAAAAATCCTATTGCTCAGAGCCACAAAATGTTCTGTAACATAAAATACTTCATAAGAACCTAAAACTTGTGTCAAAGTCTAATTATTTTCTGTGTTAATAAAGGTTATGCCATAGAAGTCAATGCTTGAAATGTGTCACAAGAATTTATGGCTTTTTAGAAAGAAAGGGCATGTAGTCAGTATGTGGCTGGGGGGGAGTTTTTATATGACTTTAAAAAAAATTTCTGTGACAACCACAACTTTGTGGCAAGTCCTCAGAAAATGTACACTCAGCCAATTACAGAACTGTATTTTTGGTCTGGAGAGACAGAGTATAGTTACCTGGGAAAACACATTTTTACTCTGAACAAACTTACTTTTTCATTGTTTACCCCTCACATCACTTTCAGAACTACTTCATTTTTCTTTTCTTTTCTCCTTAATTAAATATTTAGCCAAATTTGGGTCTTACCAAAAGAAGTAAATCCCAGACTAATGAAGCTGCCACAGTACCAATGAGAACAAAATATGGCTCATTTTTATTTTAACAGACTTCCTTTCTGACATTTCATAAGACTGCTTCTTTCCTCACTGAAGTTCTTTTGCTAAATATATACCATCACGATCATTTCCATGTAACAGACTATGATACAATAAACACAGCATTAGGATTCTTCTTTTGAATGTCTTGGAAAGAGCCAAATTGTAAGCCATGAACCTCTTATTCAGCCCAAATAGCTTTAGTAATTAATAATGTATTTAAAAAAACAGGAAAGATTATCAGAAAATTAAATTGCTTTCTTTAAAAAAAATTGTTCTACTTTTTAAGTTTCCTAATTTATCTGTTAGCTCTACGGAGATAAACAGAAGGCATTCATGTGCATTGGAGGGGGCAGGAAATATGAAATGTGTAATGTGCTTTGGCATACACTTACCAACATATAAACTATTTTAGGACCACCTACACTTTCATATCTGCAGGGTTTTGGAATAAAAAAAAAAATTGGAATTTTTTTTCTGGTGTATTTGCATTTTAACATGTAATTTACTTTTATATAAAGCTTCTAAAAAGGAAGTGTATTCCCCTGTCTGCTTTTTGAACTGTGTAAGAAGATCATACACTGAATGAATTCACAATCCTTCATTCAACTTGAAATAGGGTATCATTCATCTCGAAACGCACTTGATATACATAACCAGATAACAAAAAAAATCAACTTCATATTATCTCATTTCTGTTAGTGTCTGGAACAAGAAAGTTAAATAACCAGATCAGTTACATTATTCATTCCAATAGAATTAAATAGAAAAGAGCTTACTGGGCACTCCTGATACAAGCCGGAGAGGTCTCAATACACGAAAGGCTCTTAGGGCTTTGACATCAAAGCCACCAGGTTTGCCACCTGAGTGGCTGCCACCTTCTGTTTCTTTGGTTAATTGTTCCAATATTACACTAAATAATCTAGAAAATGAGATGAAGGGTAAGGTCATCACCATCCATTTACCATGCAATCAAAGGCATTAGGAAATTACTTGAACTGCAGATAATTCTGAAAAGCTGTTCAGCTGTCAAAATGAGAGGTATATTTACACATTAAATCATGACAGGAAGAGTTATGAAGTGCAAGAGTTTCTAATCCCTCCAGAGAGCGATGATCACACGGTATCCGATAAATTAGCATTCTGCTTATATACACAATCTGCTATTTTTAAGTAAATGAAGCTACTTTGCCACTTCTTTGTCCAAACGTTTCAGCTGTAAGGTTTGGAGAATTAGTCTTCTCTTTAGAACATGAAATAGATAATCACAAGAAACCATCTGTTTTAATTTTGGTGGAATATATGAACTCCAAGTGACACTGCAGTTCAATATTCTAAATACAGACAGCAAAAACTGAATATATGAAAAAATAGAGTCCAACATTTAATAACACCAAAAAGATTTGTTTCTTACACATAATATCTTTGAGGATAAAAATACTCCCAGATGAGTCATTTATTATATTGTATTTCTTCACTGCAGAAATGAGCTAGTCTCATTAGAACAGTTTGGAAAAGAAGAGTTTTACTTTTCTTTCCCACTTCTAGCAGCAATTCAAAGTGATGCAAGTGGTTGAAGTCCAAAGTAATCTTAGGTTTATTTTAGTTTGGACCTGCTTTTCAGATGCATGGTTTTCTAGACTGTGGCTAGACCACGCAAACCATATTATCCTTTGCACAGAGTCTGTAGTTCAGTAGTTGCAAAACTGAACTTCTCCTGAAAGGATTATCAAGTCAATAGAGTTTTGTAATCCTGAAAAATGTTTCACACTTGTAAAGGACTCCTGAAACATGCAGGTTTTTGGTTTTGTCAAGAAAAGTTTTCACAACTCTGTCATGCTGGATAGTTGCTAGAAATCATGTAATATTTAATAGGTTGCCCAAACTAGAATATTGAAGACTTTCTTCTCTTCCCCCAGTAAGCACAACACCCACCCCTATCCTGCTTCATTCTCCTCCAAAATGAAACCCAGCCACGAAGACTACAGATCTTAGAATGAACACCAGCAACCTACATACTGCTATAACCACAGAAATCCAGATGTTTAATATTTCAGCCCTATAATTTAATAGAAGCATAATTCTAAGAAAATGAGCCATCTCAATGATTTCAGAGTGACTATTCATGCTCTAAAGGCAGACATGATTAAACAGACTTCTGAATCAAGTCCCGAATTAAGAGAAGCTGTTTTCAGCCTGTCAGTCCATACATCATTCAGAAAATTAAAGGGCTACAGGCACAGGAAGGTGCTATGAAAGCTTTCTCTACCAGGACTTTATTCTTTCACAGAAATCAATGGAAATTACGTGGCACAGCATGCAGGCAAGCAGTAGACTGTTCTGAAAGTAATTCATACTCACTGGTTTCAGAGAGAAGTGAGAAAAACAGGAGAAAACATCACATTCACAGCTATGTCTACAGCTCTGTCATTTTATGTCTATCCTATAAAGCCATTTAGGTATAAAAACCATTGATCTCCTTTATTACTTTTAAAATTGGCATTTATTTTCCTGTACAGTTTACCAAAGTTTAAATGCCAAATTTGATGTTGTGGAAAAAAGTCTCTATACTTGCTTCTCTTTTGCTAGTAGAGATTTCTTTTGGTATAATTAAGATTTATGCATTCGGACTGCTACAGTTTCTGCTGAGAAAGCACACAAAGCAAATTTCATCTAATACATCCAATATAGGACATCATGGCAGCTCTTTCAAAGCTATTAAAATACCTAATGAAATTTCACAATGAAACTAGTCAAATAAAATCAGATCCAGAAGTGATTCCATATCTACCTTGGGTTATATATGAAAATCAATTTCTCACTGGGCTTTTAAGTATTAATTAAATAAGTGGATTCATGCTTGCTTACTTGCTTATGTGGATTGTATTCTTCTTAAAAGAAGAAACAAAAATATTGCTCACAGAGTGCAAGAACAAAAATACTGCTCTCAGTTTTGTCAGTGCCTGATGTGTTATGAAGGGTCCACCTTGTCTTCCAGGTAGACCAATGACAACCTACACAATAGTTTATATGCCAAAACTTTTGGTTTTGAGCTAGGATTTAAATCTTAGTGTGATATTTTAGGTATTTGATAAGATGTAGTCCTTTTTTCTTTGTAGTTTCCTTGGATTCTGTGTGAGCATTTGACCTAACTAGACTTAGCCTCCAATAATGAGTGTTTTATGAGTTAATGGAAAATTTTTTAGTTATCATGTATTTAGGACACAGCCAAAGATAGAGGTCATGTTAATTAGACTGCTCCAGGGTTACTGTAACTCCATGGTCACTTGACAAGAGGGAAGAAATCTATTCAAGTGACTGCCTGGCAAGAGAATAGAGCTCTTATGTGTGATAGTCTCCACACCTGCCCACCAAGCTTCCCCTTCAGGCACAGAGGCCAATCTGTTGAGAATGACCTGACCTGATGACGGATCTATTTATATACAAATTTTAGTCCTGGACCAAAACTGCCTGAATGCCAAGCAACTGGCCCAAATACAATCTTCTCAGTAACATTTACTATCTCAGAATCAAACAGTTATAAACTGGATATTCATACATTCATAATACTTGCCCAAATTTAATAACGCTTTACCACAAATTCCTTTACTTTGCGTCTTTTTCTTTTCCCTCAATGTAATGACGTGAGTTAAGAGCAGCACACACTCTAATTTCTGGGCCTTTTCAACTACAGGCAACCCTTGAAATAGATTGAACTTAAAAATGAAATTAGAATTGCACACTGCATGCCAAGGTCTTCTCTGCAAGCCAGCCACAACATACAAAGTTATATGTTGATAATGTTCTCCGTGTGCTATATCAATAAATGTTTTCAGTAAACAAAATTTACAGTACTGGAAATTCCTTTTTTTTCCCCAATATAATCTCCTCCATATTTAGGGAATTGGGGAATATATGCCTCAAGATTAATTCCCTAGATAGCTGAAGGTAGGATCTTCTAATGAACTAGCACAACCATTGACATGAAGTTGCTGACAAAAAGGCCAGATGTGTTATTTATCATAAGCAGGTGCATAACATAACTGTGGGTTGTTCCACTCTCCACTCTTCTGTAACCTGCATAAGGCCCGAGCAGCCCCTCCTCTGAGGAGCAGAACAAACTCTCCAGGGTTTCCTGGTACAGCAAGGCACGTAGGTGGGGGAAGGCATTTTTAGCATACATTCTCCCCCTGGCAAGCCAAAATCAGATGTACCTGGGGCCCGATGTGCAGCACCCCAAAGGAAAGTACTTAAGTGTCCAATTCTCCTCAGATTTTGGGAAAGTCGTGGAATCACTCAGTTAACTCTGTCTCCCCTGACCACTCTCCTCCACTTCGAAACACGTGGGTTCTCCTAGAGGTCTCCATAGAACAGATGAACTCCGCATAACCGCAGTATAGGGATAAATGAATAAATGACATAACAATGTATGAACCTAAACAGATCAACCTTTATCACATGGAAAGACATCAGGAGTTCACCTTGGAAAAAATCAGATGGAAAAGATTCTGAAAGACAACAACCAAAGAAAATTTTTGGCAGAACTCAGAATTCCCTGGGAACTTTTCTATAAAGCTGATTGCGCAACACAGCCTGCAGCCACAGATAGTGTTGAAATTTTTTAGGAACTTGTTTTGAATTCTTCCACTCATATCAGCTCATTCTTTTACTCCAAAGGAATAGAAATCAAGCATAGCCTGTTACTCATAGCCAAACAGACTTATATCTACCTGACTGTAAAGAAGATTTTAAATCTTTATATAATGAAGGATAAGTTACTTACCCTACTACTACTATTACAAAATCCAATAAATTCCATCCATTTCTAACATACGCATTGGGGTGTAATAATAATCCATATGCTATAATCTTCAAAAATGTTTCAACTGTAAAAATTATCAGGAAGGCATATTCTACTTTTTCCTGTAAAAGACAAAAAAGTACAATGAAAGACAATGTAATGTAACAGCTTTTATACTAGTTAGAATTTGCAGTAAGTGGGTAAGTTGTATTGATCAGGACTAAGGAGATAAATACTTCATGGCAGTTTATTTTACAGGTTTTAATTGCATAGCACTTAATGATAGCTGTACTGACAAGGTTATAATTACATAATTGCATGAGATTTTCCTGTTTTCACATTCTGTGAGAGAAAAAGGCTCTGTTTCTGCAAACATGGAAGTATACTGTACCTTTGCTTAAGCAAATAGTCCCATCCAGGTCAATAGGATTCTTTGCATTCATTAAAACCAGAAAATGCTGTAGAACAGGGCCCTGGAAATATCCTTAAAAGCTATGCAGTGGTATACTTACTTTCACTATTCATTATGTCAGCCTTTATTTAATTAGGACCCACAGAGTTCTACCTAACAAGGGAGTTTGAGACAGTGTTATCCCATACTAAGGAGAGTCAAAAAGTTGTAAGCTATTTAAGAGGGTCTTCATTTAATTTTACACTGTCTTGCAATTTTTTCACATTGAAATGGAAGTTTACATTGATTTATTCTTCCTTCCATGTCACCAGAATTTCCTTAAATCACCCTAACATGCTTGAAGAAATTTTAAGTTAATATATCACCACCTTGTATCATTGAAGCTCCAACTTCAGATTTGTTTCAATGCTTTTTTTAAACATCATTCGTTTCTTCATTTTACCAAAATTCTTACTTTAAACGGAGTTATACATTGAATCTCTTTTCCTAGCTAATTTGACAATATTTTTTTTGTGTTTTTTTTTTCTATAGTAATAGCATATTTGATTTGGATAAATTGCAAAAGTCACTGCTATCAAAACAGACCAGTTAACACATTTGTTGCTTTTTACCTTCAGAAATCATCATTTCAGCACTTTGTATAATGATTTTCAGTTATCTGTTGCTATGCAAATATTAGAGCCAAGCATAAGAGACACAAAGAGAATGATTCATTTTTTTTTAACTTGTTCAGGAACACATGATGTTGCTCACTTATCACACACAGCGTAAAATGTATGGACTATAATTTCTCAGAAAGGATTACAATCTCCTACTATCACATACTCAAATATAGCACAGACATTACACACAAAACTATGTACTTTCTATTTGTTACACAGATTGGCACTTTCACATACAACCAAATAAAAAACAAGCTTTGACCGTTTGTGATTTAAACAAAGATCTTTATATTCTCATGTGCAAAGTCTTTAATTTGGGAGGCTAGATTTCTTTTCCCCGTGAAAAGGCCGTTTAGGGTTGGTTATGTATAGGATGTGATATATCCATTTATAAATCTGACACTGGTGACCTAATAAATGTAGAGGCTTATCAATAAACTACATACTCCTCTCCAGGTCTTCATCTCCAACAGGCAGCACCCTGGGATCACGATGAGAGGTAAGGCTTTCTCCTAGTGCAAAGCAAGGATTCCTGGATCTCATTCTCTGCTCAGGTCAGTCCCATACTCCTGCCTTTTTCCTCTGCTTTGAGTACACTTCATAAACACTGTAGAGCTTCACCAAAGGCAGGTTCTCCTCAGCTGCATTATATTTTGCATGAGATCTTCCAGCCCACTGAAACTGATGGACATCCTCCTTCTCCTCACTCCCTTCTCCTGATTTTTTTTCCTAATTCTTACTTCTAAAGACTAAAATTGTCCCTTCCACTCTAATTTATCACTAATAAACTGGAACAATTACTGGATAACAAGAGTGAAGTGGCCTCACAGAAGAAATGTCAATGGTTTGCGCACCAAAAGCCATCAGATTTCTTTGGCTAGAGAGCACCACAGATGTTACAATATGAATTATCAGAATTCCTGAGAAACATACTGCAAAAACACTTAAATTCAAGCAAATCCTACCATGTATGCATTTCACAATAACAGCTATTTCTGTCTGCCTGCATATAACTAAGTCTGCAGCTTGGATATAGAAAGATAAATAATGTAAGACAACATAAGGAAGACAAAAATATTATGGTTGGCATTTGCTATGGGCAAAATATATCTCAAAATCATAGTAGTAAAAGAAAAGGTGAGACAAAAGAGATAGAAAGTTTTATATATGCAAAATTTCAACAGCTTCTTTAGATAAAGGGAACATAGGACACAGGACTGGATGGGACCTTCTGGGCCAAGATGACCTCCTGGGTCATCATGTCCAGTGTCCTGTTATTACAGGCAAATATGTAGTTTAATTCCGCCCATCAACCTGCCAGATTCCATCCTAAAAAGCATCTTTGCCCTTCACTGCTCCCCTTCAAAGAATGTTCTAATGCTCTTCTGTTATTTGGGCTAGGCACCAGCCCTAGCCTAGTTGCAGTGTAACTTGCTTAATGGTCACATACCCTTGCAGTTCATTTTAATGTGACAGTTCAAATCTAACAACTCTACCCTATCACTTTTAAAAAAACAATTGGTCTTGTTCCTGTTTATTTTATTTCCCTTTTATGGAAGCAGGACTGTTTCTTATTTCCTAAACAGTATTGCAAACATGCTATTCAAACAATATGGGATGTAAGACAAGCTCATTTTTTAAACCAAGTGGTGGGCTTAAGGTCAGTGCATGTCACTTAGCAGATGGACCATAAGAAACCTTGACAGCTAGACCAACAGAAGCCACATGAATCTCAGCAAGGAAAGATGTAAAGTTCTGCACCTCAGGTTAAATAATCCCACATCAATATGGGCTGAGAAAGGACCTGGAAGTCACAGCGGACACCGAGTTAAATACGCGCTTACTGTAAATCAGACAAATTCCACATTGGGCTGTATTAGGAACAGCATGGTGAGCAGATAGACGGAAATTATTATCCACCTCTACTCAGTGCTGGGGCTGCAACACTACTACAGTTTCGGGTCTCTTAGTTCAAAAAGGGTGTTGAGAAAGTGCAGACTCCAGTGAAGGAAAGATCTCCTCTCCAGCAAGAAGGATCTCCTCTCCATCAAAGAGGTGGCTAAGTGAAGGTCTAACAGTAGACTACAACTACTTGAAAGGGGGTTAAAAAGACTATGAAGCCAAACACGAAGTAACGGCACATGGTAAACTAAGGGAAAACAGCCACAAGCTGCAGGTTTGGAGGCTCACAGGATGTTAAGAAAAACAACTTTATCAGAAGGGTAGTGCAGAACAGGAACATGCAGCTTCAAAGCACGAATTTTTGAAGATGCAGCTAGGCAAAGGTACAGCTGACCTGATCTAGTGCTGGTGACAGTCCTGCTAGGAGCTGAAGGACTAGGTAACCTCCAGAGGTCTCTCCCATAGAATTACAGTTCTGTAATTTCTATTATTCTGATACAATTCTGATAATTCTTTCATGATCATAGGGAAAAGTACGGATAGATTCAGGGCATGTACAACTACCTACACCCACTACACATTCAACATGTAAAAGCCCCTGCGTTCTACATGATGTTGAACACTAGAAAAGTTTTCCTTCCTTCCTGTGGAAGGATAGAAGTGTTTCCTTCCATTCTTGTTCCCTGTTGTAAAGCATATATATGCCTGGTTCCAGAATTTGCCCCTAGAAACATATATTCATAATAGATACAAGATAGAATCAGGGATGATGCTATTAATGGAGCCAATGGCACAAGGGAAAGATGCTTTGTAACAACAGCCACTGGGCAATACAAGAGCCACGATTTCTTGAAAACCTTGAGAAAAGGAACACAGATATTTCTATACATCTACAACCAAAAATGCCTATTATTTTCCAGTGTTTCATTTTTCGTCCCTTCCTCCTTTCATTCCTTTCTTCTTCTTTCATGCTCTCTCACACTCACTTTTTTTTTTAAATTACAACTTGTGTCTTCCACAGAGGCCAGATGAATGATTTGGCCCAGTAGTTAACAATATTCAAAGTACAGGCCGTGCTTTCTTTACAGACTGTTTGGGGTTTTTTTAATAAGTAGGCAGCCAGCAGATGTTCTAACACAAACTGCAAAGTTAACAACCTGCTCACCCTCAGGAAGGTACTGGCAGTCCCTTCTCACATTGCCGTAACTTCTTGCCAGTCACTATGGACATCAATTTTTGCCTCTGCAACCGAGATACATCTGTAGGCCATATGTCACCTAGCATGTCCAGAGCTTAAGCAACCATTACTCAAGAGTAAATAAAGTTTAATCTATCATACCATTTTCAGTATTATTGGAAGAGTTGCAGAGGTAGGGTTGCTATGTAAAAATAAATCTAAAGCAGTAAGAAATAATTTAAAAATACAGGCTGAAGACTGCAGTTCTAACAGTTTGATGCACACATTTATCTGCTTTCTTTACTCTATAGTGGAGAAAACTATCCCTGCACATCTTATTTTGTTCAAATTAGTTGAGGTCTTGAAGTGAATACTTTATTTCATTAAAAATGGAAGTAGGAACACTAAGAAATAAGACAACCAAACAAACAAAAAAAAAGGAAATACATAAGACTGACTGTCTGAAAAACAAAATTTGTATTAAAAGAAACTGAGAATACAATTTTGGTTCTAAGAAATTGCACAGATTAAATTAGAAATTGTACATCATTTCTAGTATCTATTATTGCGTTTAGTTCTATATTGCATCACAAAAGTAGCAGAGAAAAAATGACAGCTGTAAATCTAAAGATACGAAGCACAAAAATGTCTGTGTTACTAAGGATCTAATCCTATGGCTGTATAGATTAATAGTAGTTTGTTCACTGATTTGATACCACACAGAGCTAGGTCATCTCTCTTTACCAGGGGCTGACTCCTGCAAAGGCTGTCTAACACTTTTGTTAACATTGCTCAAAATCTTGAAGTCTCAGCAATCTTTTTCTGAATATATGATGCAACAACAGGACTGATAAGATACACTGCTTTTCTGACAGAGACCAGTGAGCTCTGCTTTGATATTGATCGTGGAGTACAAAACAAAGGCTACCCTTATCCACTGAATTTCAGTGAAGTCATTAAAACTTCATGTTCTCAGCAAACAAATGCATTTGCTTTCTTATTTTAAGTAAATCAGCTTAGCAGAAACCCTGTTGCTCAGGAAGAAATCTCTTCCCCCCCACCCCCACCCTAGCCAGATGGTGTACATTAGTCATCTTTTATTATCTTCATATTTTCAAAATCTCTGAAAGAAATATGCAAAGCTACTGTTACACGTTGTAATGTGATGCACCAAAACTCTGCATTTAACTTAAGATGTCTCACAAGATAATTGTTTCAAAATAAAAAGTTATTAATTTGCAAAACCTTAATCTATTATGCTATGCAATTAAGTCTTCTCATATTAATTTCTACTCCCTGGGCATCAGAGATCGGAATTACTTCTTAACTGGGGGGATACATTTTTGCACCCAGAGTAACATACATGTATCAGAGTAAAAACTGCTTAGCAGATAAAGTGACTCAATTTAAGCAAAGTAACCAAACTGATCAACTTTCTGCAGTTTAGACATACACAAACCCAGATACTTTGACGTTCTTGATTTGGGGACTAATAATCAATCATGTGCTATTAAATAAGATGTGTGACTGATGCCTTGACAACATACAAAGCCATTTATCTTTTTGACAAACAGCCATTCTTTCAAATTCTGCCACTGGGAAAACACAGCATTTGTAAGACAGAAAAGTAACTAAGTTTTGAATTTTGAGATATAATGATTTAATTTTTCACCTCATATACCCTTATTCCCCTGAAAATCATTTGTGAGCTGCACCACACTAATACGAAAAAAAGGAAAGAAAACCTATTTATTCCCACATGTGGAAAATGTTATAGCACTTTCCCAATATAGAAAATGAAACAAACATGAAATCCATATACCTGGCAAAAAGAAAACAGCACTAAAGCTTTATTTGTTTCTGCTTTTAAAGCTGATAAAATAATTTACTTCCTAGATTAGACATGGAAATTACTCTCCCTTTATTAGAAGAATTAGAATTATTTATCACTCAAGAATTCTGTGATAACTATTGGGTTAACTATGTCTTTAGATACATAACAGCAAACAAGGGAGGGAGAGTTTGTAAAACAATTTTAAGGATGTGTTCTGATCAATCCAGTTAAATTATGCTACATCTTCCTGACCAGTCCTGATCCACCTGAGGATACAACCACTGCTCTCAACTGCCAGATGTCTGCATCAGTGTTCTTGTAAGGGCAGCTTTGCTTTTCAAGAGAGGAGCTCTGCACCAACTTTAGGAATATAATTACATACCCATAATTATACTTCTTTAATACAGACATGGACCAATAGACATTGTTTCCACACTTCAAGTGCACATGACGTTCCATGTACATGGGACCATTTTATGTTTGACCAGCAACGTCCCCTTGTTTGACCAGCAATGTCCCCTGACCTTAAATTGCTCCCAGGACACCCTCATCCCCACATCTTGGAGTGCAGAGTTGGACAGACCTCAATTCCTGAGGACTAGGATTCCAGTATGGAAAAGGAAACAGCTTGTGTAGACATTGTATCTTAAAGAATCATTTAACTGCTCATGTGGATTCCACTTTGGTGACTAAATTATCTCTATGTTTCTAGTTGAGTAGGAGCATTCCCCCTTAAACAGTAACTGCTGAACAACTCTATCAAAAAGGCACCCCATCGAGATATATATGCTAAAGAAAAATGTTTTACGAAGGTGTGGACAAAGATCTTAGTAGTTCTTTCCAAAATTCAGAAATTTGGAAGCAATTAGTGGACAAAGTTCTGATGTGGCTAAGCCACTTTCATATATTAACTTATAATATGTCTTTATGCATTCAGAAGCCTGTTTTGGGAAACTTTGAGAATATATTTCCTAACCCTTATGATACCATCCAGAGGTCAGAGTCCAAGCATGTTCTTGAATTTACAAAAGTAACTACTACAAAAAGTGTAAGAAATTTAGCGTTAGTTGTGAAAGTCTGGAACAATAAAACTGAAATGAATACATTGGCTCACACGTAAAATCCAGGGCAACTCCAGGCAGGAATTTGGCATTAGGCCCCGAAATATCGCCAATCTTCTGAGGCTCTTAATAGGACACCATCATACTACCACAGATCCAGATGCTTTGGCAGTTAGCACTGCTACATCTGATAGCAAGGTTGATACTTAAAAGTCAATACCAAATGCAAACTCCATATTTAGGAGTAGAACTAAGTAGGTGCTATACACCATAAACATTCTTAAACCGGTTTTATATAAAACTGAAGAGATTTCACATTCCTAGTACCACTGCCAAGCAACAAATCTCACCCACAGCATTTCCACTGTTTCTAAAGAGGACACAAAATCTTTTCATCTCATTTGAACTATGAATTCACAATCACTTGGTGTAGCACCAATTAACAACAGTTATTAACAACAGTTACACCCTCTAGATCTCAAGCAGGCATTTATGCTTGCAAGAAAAGAATGTGCAGTAGGACATCTCAAATACTGAGCACGGCAAAAGAACAAAATGGATGTGCAAGCTATACACTGAGCTATATCCTCTAAATGCATTGTAGGCCTGCATTTCATCTTTGAGTGTGATTGCTTCCCATATTTTTAATCGTATATTATTTTATATATTTTAAATGTATATTATTTAATATTTTTAATATTTTTAATCGTATATTTTCCACTTTACTTTGTAAATAACACAATAATGGAGATATAGTTAAACACCTCAGTTCTGTAAATAAGCATTTGTACAGACAGGAAAGTGTTGCATCCAAATGACAAATTTTCACACCGAGTACAGGCATCTGTGTGGATCCGTGCTGGTTTTGTTCGTGTAAAAGCTCTGTTTAGTACATATGCTAAATATGTATTGTCCATTCATAACACTAAATAGGAAAAATCAATGTTCTTTGTCTAGTTTTTTCCTGTGCTATATTTAGGCAGAACTCTCTCTGCTCTCTGACAGGTAATACAGAGCTTTGCTGAATAACAGCTAGGTGGAAACAACAGACATATCCATTCTGTATGTACCTTATTAAATACACTATTCTATTCACTATTGAAGGGCCGGAAGGAGGATCCGGGGAACTACAGGCCTGTCAGCCTGACCTCGGTGCCGGGGAAGATTATGGAGCGGTTCATCTTGAGGGCGCTCACAA
>NW_008795909.1:14306509-14322287 GCF_000699145.1 Aptenodytes forsteri
TGGTGGTGTTGGGTTGATGGTTGGACTCGATGATCTTAGAGGTCTTTTCCAACCTCAATGATTCTATGATTCTATGATTCGCACTTCCTTACATACCCTTATAGAGGCACAGACTATCTTTCTGTTTCACATTGTTCTGAAGGAACAAGGTAACTGGCATGATTTTGGAAATTTGCTCATAAATTACTAAAACTGTAACAGACCCCCCCATAAATTTACCATCTACTGAAAAATTATCAACAAAGGGACAACGAACCAATCACTTTGCATTGACTCTATACTTGCAAGGTGTGAAAGGCAAGCTGCAGAAATGCTAATAGGCAGTGACACATGAGTTTCAATCCTAAATCCATACAACTCCTATTGAAGATTGAGCACAGTATGCCAAAGAATCTGAATTGCACAACAGAAAGCACGCCAAACAAGCAATAAAGAATATAACTGGAATAGCATCCAAATTACTTGGGTGCCTTTCTGCCACCCTCTAATTGATGATATTCAGGAAAATAATGTCAGCAAAATAAGGAAAGTAGAAGAGGCAATATTTATGTATACCATCACATAATTTTACCTTACATAGTTGACTAGAGTCAGTGTCAAGTGGTGAATTAAACCTGCATCTAGTCATAAAACAGCATTAAAGTAAAGTTAAATATATTTTGTTACTTGCTAGCAGTTTTATTTATTTGTAAGAGAGCAGGTTTTGGATAGAAGCCAAGGGGTAAGAATGTTACTAGGCGTCAGATACTTCAGTGAACATCTTCAAATTCTCTGAGAATGTATAAACCAAGAGAATTTTCTAATCCCTGTAAATTCACCTCTGACCATGGAGAAACCCATGAGTAGAAAACAGACAGGAGCACTGATAGCAGTAAATCCTCTACTGATTCTTTTTTTTTTTTTTAATATAAGTTGGAACTTGGAAAATTTTCAAATGTTACAAGACTGGTAACAACCCCACTTTGTATGTTCAACAAGTGTTTCTTAGATCCAGACTTCCCAGAACATTTGAAGAGAAACTAAAAAACAAGGACAAGGTGCATAAAAAAAAATCTCCAAGAGCCAAAATAATTTTTCCTTAAAACAGAAAAATTCCAGACCAAAATCTGACCAATTAAATCAAAGCAAACTATAATGCATTTCAGCATTTAAAAAAAAAAATCTCCTCTAAAAATACTGCTATGTGAGCTTTCCCCATGTTTTCTGTGAGCTCATATGCATCTTCTTGCTAATCATACTTAAAAAAAAATATATATTGATACTGTATGTTTCTTAAAAAAAACTGTCATAAAAATGTAGTCAACCTATTCAGGTGATATTGCAATAGCCTGGATTCAAGCCTATCCACTTTTTCCTATGTCCATTTTTTGATGGCTTCATAGTTTTCCAACCTTTTTCGTTCTTTGACTAATACAGTTCTGAAATGTACAAAAGAGTGGCTCTAATATGTCAGTTAACAGTCACTTTGTGCTCAGCTTTTATGTAGGTGAGCTTGCCAAAGCAAAAGTCTACCCCAACAGCCAAATTATTTTCCAGGAGATACTTCATGCAAGCTTTCTTCAAGTCACTCTGAAGGAACATGGCATCCCAAATGAAAAGGAAGTGAGAAGACCAAAAAGGTAACAGTTTTGTGGGTTAACTATTCATTGACAGCTCTATAATGTTCCAGTGCTGTGTTTAAAGAATGCCAAGGACTTCCTGTAAAAAGATTAAAAAACAATACAG
The DNA here is from genome assembly GCF_000699145.1 of Aptenodytes forsteri. Taxonomy (NCBI): domain Eukaryota; kingdom Metazoa; phylum Chordata; class Aves; order Sphenisciformes; family Spheniscidae; genus Aptenodytes; species Aptenodytes forsteri. The sequence goes on from NW_008795909.1 coordinate 14,308,235, forward strand.
AGAACAGATTGGTTTTGTAGTTATGTTCTGCACTGATAGTGTCAGCTGGGAAACAGAACAATACCATATTTGTTGAGTAGGTGTTTTTTGCCCTAGATTTATCCATCTGATCGCAAATCTAATTTCCACTTTGATTACAAAAGAACTGGGTAAAACCGATAGACTAGTTTCATTACAATACTTTACTCATTAATCTGTCAGATATATGACTACAGTAGCTCTTTGCCTTTGTCAGTTTAAAAACTACAGAACGATTTGTTAAAAACCTACCCAATGAGACAGTCTGTTTTTCTAAATACCTTTAGCAGGATAGAACCTTTCATTATGTAAGGCTAAATAATTTAGTGTTAGTTTGGTGTTTTGGTTTTTTGTTTGTTTTACTATGGTGGAGAAGGTTAAAGAAATCTCCATGAATAAGGCTTGCAAAAAACTTAAACACACCATCAAGATCTGTATCTACCATATGTCCTGGTCTGACGTTGAAGTTTCAGAATATGAAGAGAGGACATGGTTACGTCTATTACTTTATCAGAATTTTTCTAATCTACCTTCTCAAGTTTTAAATGGCAGACCCCTAGACCAGTGTCAGCCAGGGTGCTATGTCCTACACCTGTGGTCTACTAGTGCCTCCTACAAGCCAGCAAGATCAAGAAAAGAACACTTTCTTCAAATCCTCTGCTTTTGTAGAGCAGTCAACTTCCATGTCCAGGATTGGGTCTTCTGTAGCAGGACAGGCTACAGAATTAAAGTATTATAAAAAAATCAGCAAGGGTTTTAAAAAGTACTAGAGGATGCGAATCCCTTATATTGGGATAACAACGTTAAGAAATTTGATCAGAGAAATATGCATTTAGTTCTTAGTTTCTTGTTTAGTATTTCCGAACATCAGACCATCACTAGAATTTCATACAGAAGGTACTGAATGCAATACCTGATGTGGACATGACACTTCTATACTGAGGAGCAGGTATGACTGGTAAATAACAAGTTCCACGGTGAAAGATCTAATGCCTTTCTGGTAATGACATGCTACATGCTCTACCATGTCTTTGGAATTTTTTTCTTTTAGAAGGAATTTCTTTACTACTTAGATACACATTAATTTACCTTATATTTGTTAGTAGGTATGCTATTACATGCTGTACTGCACTATAAAAGATTACACTCAAATAAGTCTAGGAAGACTTCATTACTTATGAGCAGACAACCTGCCAGAGCATTAGAAGTCATAAACTATAAAAATGTCAACAGCAATGATGTTAATGAAATAATTTTCAACTATAGGAGAGGGCAGGATAGAATACTCCTTGTAGACACTGTTCAGAACAACAATGTGAAGAAAAAAAAAAGCATTTATCCGAACTGACAGGAGAAGGGTCTGCATTCTCCATGAAAATGTTAAAGCACAATTTTATCCTTGATTGTCTCAGTTTGTTGAAGAAGTTCTTCCTAGTACTCTTCTTCTCCTGTGCTTGTTTTTGAACCAAACGGTTGAAGTGTCTATTCAATAAAAATTTTATTCCTCAATCATCAAAAATCAAAGCTTTTCCACTGATAAAAGACTTTGTTATGAAATATCTTGTAGTAAATTCCAGATATGCAAAATTTAATTTGGCTGCAAAAATTGGCATTTCCCTGCAGCAATAAAATGCAGGGAGATTCCCATTTTGTGTGCCCAGTAAGTATTTGGATAACTATGAAAAGGAAGACCTCTATAATTCTTTCAACAGAAACAGAAGACTCAGTGAACATGAGAACATTTTCGTTACACATCTGAGGGTCGGATTGCTCTGGCTGTTCCATAACCAAGAAAATGCAGACCTGTAGAGAAAATACAGTTGCAAGGAGAAACGTACTCTTCTGCCATGATAGTGTTTAATGGAAGCCCTTTGCTCCCTAAAGTAAAAGGACTGTAGCCTGGACATACATTGCAAAGAGAGAGCACAAGGAGAAGAAATATTAGGAGGTGGAATGGCTCCGTATAAATATAAAGGAGCTCCAAGAAAAATTCAAAAAATCGCACAGCTAAAACACCAATTTGTTCCCAGTCCACAAACAAGATCAGTAATACACCTGTTTTGATTTCAGCTGTAGTCAGGTACAATACTGGTCTGCTCTTCCAGAAATTCATTAAAAAATTAAAACATTTAGCTTGGTTCTAGTAATAGCACCATCATGAAGCCTTACTCTTTTCTTTGTTCTAACCAAGATAGAAAACTGTCCAACAAAAGTAACAATGAACGTACTAATTTTGAAAGAAATAAACACATAGAATACTACTGATAGTCATTGCTAAAGTATCAGGAAAACTTGCCACAGTAAAAACAAAACTAAAATACCTGAATAACATTGAAAAAATATTTTTTGTTCACTTCCCGTGATCTGCAGATCAAACCTTACTGATAAAAAGCTTAAACTTCTGATAGAAAGGAAAATATGAGTCTGCCTGCCCTGAAGCCAAATTTCTTTCTTCTCTATGGATGAATCAGTTTTCCTTCTCTCTTGCGGAATGTTACTAACATTAGTTAGTGCCCCTCCAGTGGCTGCTACAATTACAGCTCCAGATTCTGCAAACAAATACGCATAGGGTTTTTTAATCACATAGCCAGCCATAATATTAAAGGCAGTAAGCAGTACTCAAAAATCTCAAACACTTCTAAGTGCATCCTTGTAATTTCAAAGTTACAACGCAAAGTAATTTTCTTCCTTTCATTCCTATACCATTTGGCAGCCCAGGAGATGTATTTAGGTTTTGAATTTCTTATTTCATTTTCCACTTCTCCACACAGAACACTATTTATCAGGAACATTATTTTGTAATTCTTATTATTCCCATCTGAACTGCATCTAAGCCTTTTTTTCTTTATTCCCCTATCTGGGATATCAGTTTTGATTTCCAGAGAACTCACTGCCCACAACAATATATTCATAAGTGCTCTGTCACTGTTTCAAGTTCACTTCCATTATCACTATAAGACAGTGAGTATACCAACACCTGCTTTTTCTCCACCTATAAAACTGCTCTCCAGCTGATGTAAAATGTCACAGTCCCTGTGACTTTCTTCCACCTATTCAGTGAGATAGCCCCTAAAGCATATTTACAAATTGTGTTCTTGAAAGTAATTACATGGAATAAGAAATGTTACTTCCCTTTTGGAAAAATTAGGCTTTCTCCTAGACAGTTGGAGTCTCTACTACTTCCAAGTAGGCAAGAAAAAACTATTATTTTGATCAGATGCAAATCACAGAGACCAAGAGCCAAAACCAAAAAAACGTTTTTTCTCCTTCAGTTATATGCACAGAATTTCAAAAACACGCATTTGCTGAAGATGTTCATGTGTAGTAAGCCCTCTATTTTTCCAGCTTTCGTGTACTTCAATACTTGCAAAAATGAAAGAGCAATCATTAGGAATTCCCCAAAAGCTAGGCTAATTTAATCTCATGCACATTCTATGTAAATGTGCTCACAAATTCATATTAGATATTCCTATGCTTCTTTATATATATATATACACATATATACATATACACACACACAGAGACACAAGAGAACTTGATGGTTCTACTAACGACCCTCAGCCTACCTGGCCCACACGGACAGTCCGTCCAGATTTTCCCATTTTGTTGAGGAGAGAGGAAGACTTGTTAGGTGGCATGTAAAGCCAAAAAGTCAAATTCTATGTATTGCAACTAAAAACAGCCAGGTACCATTAGTATATTTAAGTGAGGCCTTAAATGCACGAACAGCAGAAAAGAAATCCAATGGAGTTAGTTGTGAAGTTTCTCTTTGGTTTGATGGCATGAAACACCATTATTTGTTAAACATACATAAAGAAAATTACTGAATTAATAGCACGCATCACCTCCAGAAGCAGGAGAAAACTCATTGTTATCAACCTAAGGTGTTATCTGTTAACCCATCCTGCTTTGTCATGCAGGTAGGATATAAGGATTGGGTCAAACTCTTTTTATTTGATCTATTCTAAACCATTTATGTTATCTCTCTGCTATCAAACTTACTGCTTACAACAATGGACATAAGATTTAGGGGCTAATCTGAGTCTCTGTTGCACAAAAAAAAAGAAAGAAAGAAGAAGAATCTTCACCACTTCTAGGGTATCTGATTGCTTAAGTGAGGACATTTCACAGATAGAATATCTGAATCGAAAATGCTATTACACTCACACTGTTTCAAGCGATTTGAAGAAAACTCTAACAATTTTATGATTCTATTTTAAGTTTTAATAAGTATAACAACTAAAATACAAATCTTTGTACCTTAATGGCCTGGAGGTTGCTGACATATGGAAGTAAGTTTATATAGCATATTGTTTTTTAAAATAGCTATTAAAACATTTACAAATATTTTCACAATCCACTACTACAACAAAGGGCCAGTGAAAATATTGGAAAAACTGAGGTTTGAAAGTTAGCCCTTAACATGGGATAAAGAATAACACAGCCTTAATTCAGAATCACTTTGGAATAAGCAGCCGCCGTTTTTCGTTCTCTTTTGCTAACTGGCAATTTTACATTGCAAGTTTTCTAGTGTGATTCCACACCACCAATCCCTTGAATTTGAAAAGAGGGTCTTCACTTTGCAGAAAAAATGCCCAATACTCTGCGAAGTTCTCAAAGAGAAACAAAATGCTTTAATTAAAGCTATTTCTTTTGCTTAGTGCTATTTCTAACTTATGATTTGCCAAAGGCATTGTTTTACTCATGTTTCGATGGAATACTTAGCACAGCGTGAAATAGATGGCATCTCCTCTGTAGCAAAAGTGAAAGGTTGACTTCTGCCCTGGGCATCTTTTATTTTCTATGGAAAGCTTAGAGGTAGAAACTGAAGCATAATAATTGAACCTTAAAGGAAAAAGTAGTGACATTATAACAACTGCTTCTGTCAAGTGATAAATATCCTGTGTTGCGATATACTTAATTTGTAAGAATAAATTGATAGTGTTAAACAAACATTAAAGGGAGTTACGCCATACCAAATGGGACATGCTGATAGCTAGTAAACCCCACTTATCATAGTTCCAAGTAAAGGTGCACGTTACTATCTGACAAGAAAAAAAGGATAATTCATCTAATCTTTAAAAAAAAAAAATTCAGCATTTAAATTTATTATACATGGCATATTAAAAAGGTGGTTTTCATATTCTCCAGTGCCCAAGGCATAAACCTGAAAGTGTCAGTGGAAATAACAAATGATGTAACAGAAGTGTGTAAAACCTGAGGTAATAATAAGTTGTAGTCAGAATCCAATGGTTTTGCTCAAGTGACGTACACGTTTGCACTCAAAAGTTTTTCCTTTTTTTCCTTTGGTTAAAGCTATCAAAGCAGCAGTCTCCTAGTGAGGTGTGTCAGAACTAATGTAGCTGAATGTAGTTCACTGTAATTGAAAGTAATTCATGCTGTCACATTTACTGTAATGAGAGGTCACATCTCAAGGGCCATAAATGTTGTTCACATTGATCGTAACTGACACCTTCCTCCTCCTTCAGGGAAATTCAGCCATATTAGATGGTTTAGTTCACATCCTTTTTAAGCATCTGAATTCTTTGTTTGGAGGTTTTTGTTGTTTGATTGTTTTTTGGGGTTTTTTTCTACCAAAAAAAAGGCAAAAATACCAGCAACAAATTCTGCCTTGTACATTAAAATAAAGTCATCTCACAGAAAAGTACGTGACAATAATTACAATTACACTGATCTCCAAAAATCCCACATACTACTAAAAATTATGACCTAAAATCTGCCTATTATGGAAGCAGAAACAGTCCTTCAATTATATTTACATATAAGCCATATTCAAAAGCAGTAATTAAGAATGCAACATACTATGTAATGACCAACTGGACGGCATGCATTAATTTTTTACTAGTGCTTAAATATACAATGATTTAGGAATCATAAGGTCACACAGTAAACAACGTATTTATTTTGGAACATTAAAACCTGTACTGACCATGCCAGGGAATGAACCTCTATTCTCAACATGATCATGTATTTCTAACCTGATATTTAAACTATGATACCATTTCCTTTTTAAATATTAACTAGTCATTTGGTTTTTTTACAGCATATAAGACTAAACCTTTTTTTTTTCCCTATTTGAGAGTGCTACACACTCGAAGAAAGCTCTTCAAAGCACTGAATACATGTGTACTCCATGTATAATTAATACAGTTTACAGAAAACTACAAGCTTTTAGTCTGCATGCTTAGCTTATCCTGGAAATAGAGTTAAAAGATGAAAGATGCCAAAAAAGAAAAAGTGGCATGCAAAAACACACTGGAGAGAGTATGATGTGCTTGTTGACCAGAGAATAACCTTAATTTCTTAGTTTTGTTTTTGTTCTGTTGACCAAGAATCTGTCTTTTCTCCATGAAAAGTTAAGTACCTGAACCACAATTAACAAGTGGCATCTTAGCTCAGATTTAAAAGCAAAGATGAAAGATGCCAAAAAAGAAAAAGTGGCATGCAAAAACACACTGGAGAGAGTATGATGTGCTTGTTGACCAGAGAATAACCTTAATTTCTTAGTTTTGTTTTTGTTCTGTTGACCAAGAATCTGTCTTTTCTCCATGAAAAGTTAAGTACCTGAACCACAATTAACAAGTGGCATCTTAGCTCAGATTTAAAAGCTCCTGGTTTTTCTAACAGATATTTATGGGAATGCAAAATACAAGTTTTCATTTATTCACAGCAACAAATGATAATATTTATGATACAAAGGTTCACTGATGACTCTCAGAATTGAGTATTAAACCATTGAAGACGACAAAACCAGGAACACAAAGACAGCTTCAATTCCACAATAGGTTAGAATAATGCGTTATTTTTTGAAAGGCAGATTAGCCTTAAAGTTACAATTATTTAAAATGGAATATAGCTCCACAAGAAAATCAGTTGCCTGATTCTCCTTTAGCATAAATTGGTAGTAATGCCACTGAAATCAGATAAATTAGATGAGTATACAAATTTTAGAAGAATCAACACTGAAAGACTCCAGACTCACTATCTATCACAGAACACAACTCTTCAGGCATAAATAGAAGTGATTCTTTTAAAGACCTATTTTTCTGTTGTCTGACGTAATTTACTTTTGGTGAAGCATCCAGCAATTGTGTAATTTCCTACAGTAGTATTTGCTGTAGAGCTACATAAAACATTCCTACAATCCCTGCAGCAAAAGCGTGCAGAAAGACCTAGTCCTAGTCTTCAACAGAAAAGAAACATCGAAAACAAAAAATGCATGATTTCACTGAAATAAAAAGGCTCTACTATGCTTATTCCTCTTATATACAATTAACCTTAACTATTGTTACATTTTTAACAACATCACTCAACACTTTTCAGAAATAAATCTAGGTTTTACTTCAAAACAGGTACACACTTCACATTTTAATATTTCCACTCTATTACACAGTATTTGTCCTGTGCCAGTATCTACAATACTCTTGATGGTTCTTGTTTTACCAAACATACGATCAACAAGATTGAAAACATGACTTACATTTAAAATAGTTCTCCATCTTTAGTCTTATCTGCATTATAATTCCATCAGTTTCTTTCTCTCAGACATTTTGGCACTTCTGCCCAAGTACCTCATTTATTCCTAATTTCACAGGTTATCATTACTCTATACATTTCCAATATATTATCACTTAGGAAAGGATCTCAAAAATCATAATGAAACTATATTCCAATAAATCATCATTGCCATTAATCCCTCATCATTACAAAAAGTATATATAATTACAGGCCTAACTAAGGAAGTTACTTTTGTTTTACAAATACTATTTCTTGTTCTATAAAGAATAAGACAGAAAGTAAAAATACATTTAGATAATAAAATGTGCACTACTATTGAATCCTAAGAGACTATAGCTATTTGAAGCAGGTGAGTTACTTGCTTAGGACTCTCAGCGTACTTCAATAATCCAATAATCACTAATTTCAGAGTTTTTGGTGAGAAGCAGCAGCACCACCAATTAACTGTTCCGAATAAACTCTGGGTATTTTATGTTTTTGCAGATATTCTAAAGCCTATTTTTGTACAATAATTTCACAAAAATATACAGTCTAGCGCTTTATTAGGTTTGGGTTAGCTCAAGAGACATTTTATTAATATGTCAGTAAATTCAGATTTGCATCTTTTTCCTATTTTATTTCTTGATTCTTTGCTGCACTCTTTTCCAGCAGAGTTGACAGCATTTAGATAATATGTGAAGTTGGGGGGCCCAATCCTGCAAAAATGAATGTCCTGTTCACTCCTACTGGAAGTCTGTTCCCATATCTCACCCCTCTGGTGTTTAGAAAGCTCTTCTAATCTCTAATGTAACTTTACTCACAGCTAACTGATACCCAATTGCTCTTGTGCCAACACCAGCCTTTAGCTTAAGTAGCTTTTCTCTCCTCCTCGTGTTCCCCCAATGATATTCTCTCATTCTTCAATTTTCCTAGCTGAAAAATGTCATGCTGTTACAGTTCCCTCTTATGAAATAAGTTTTCTTTACACAGTCATCCTATTATCCTTCCTCTGCACCTGTTTGAATTGATCCAAAAAAGGATGATTGATTTACCCTCTGTCAGAAAGCAATTTCCACAGCGTGACAAAGTATGCACATAAATCTGTTACGTAATTTAAAAGTAGGCATTTCTTATATGTCTCTGTTTCAGTGAATCTCCCTAAACTCCATATCTTCAAATCCTTACTGTAGGGTCAAAATTGTCAGCACTTGAACTGCACCAAAGAATCAGAATTTATCATGCTAGTTTTTGAAGCGCCCCATTTCATTAGGGCACCTTAACCATTTATCCTTTCTAAATAAACATATAGAGCTTCGTAACATCTCACACTTGGGGAGTCCTTTCTGCGGCGATCCTTAAAACATACGTGAATTTTCTTAGAAGAGAGGATTATTATGGTTTGTTTGTGTGAAGTAGTCTTTTTCCCATGTTACATAAGCCTTGATGATGTCTGCGCTGTCATGTATTTATCATGTCTAGAGTTAAACAGTATTCTCTTAAGTCAAAAGGATCAGGACTCAGTACAGAATTTGGAAGGTAACCAGTGATACTTTGTTGTAGTAAGGTTTTCTTTGGATGAAAGATGTTGGACAAATGCAAAGCCTTTTTACTATTGTTATAAAATATGGTTAGATTAGGTCTTCAGGCTATATACTTGTCATTTAGGTTGTGTGACAGCAATAAGCCATGAGAAGAGCAGAGTGAAGTTAGCCGGGGAATCAGCCCTTGAGATTATTAAAAAGTCCCACATTTCTGTAAAAAATAGTTCATATTAAAAGGAAGAATTATTTTTTTACCTTTATATGCAGTCTTCCAGAAGTATGATTATTATCAGAGACTACGCTATGTAGCTGTTTATTTTCATGTTTTCTATAGTGTATACTGACACAGATCATTTAAAATGCTGTCATTCGTTCTTTGTCTACCTCTTGAATGAGTGTACCCTTTCACATTAACTTCCTTTCCCAAAAGATAATGAAAATACTACAGACAGCACCATTCTGATACTACTTAGCCAAGCTTGAAAGTTAGACTATAGATTATTGCAACTATTATCCCATCTAACAACCAAGAATACTGGAGTCCTAACGACCTTTTATGCCTCAGTTAGGTTTTGGTTCATTACATAAGAAAGGGCAGTACAGATGTGTTAACAAATAAGAATAAATTACAGGGCATATTTTAGTTTCTGAAGAATTATGTGTTGAGACGCCATCCATTCTCCCCTCTGGAAAAGCACAAAAGGTCTCAAGAAAAGGCCAAGATAACTTAGTTCAGCTGCTGGGTGATCCAGGGTATTTTCTAGACCAAAACACCCAGCCGCTGGCCATATAGAACACTGCTTCCTTGGAGGACCTGAGACACTGCAAGTCAGGTAAAGTCTGCAGTCAGACAGCAAAATATTACTATAGTGATGGGGCAATGAAATTCATTTGATATGCTGAAGACAGAAAACTGGAGACAGAAACTGATATCAAGCTTCTTTACCTCCCTAGTTTCCCTTTACCTCCAAGTTTCACGAAATTCCACAAAAATTCAGTGCAAAACATGTCTGCAAGAGGAAAGAAAAAATACACCGTATTTGCCTATATTTATTGCATTCTCCTGCCTTTCTCACATTACTGTTTGCTCTAAGCCAGAGAAAAATACTTTGCCTTCACCTTGTACGTCATTACTTTAGATTGTTTATCACAACAGACATTTTACTTCTAAACTACTTCTAAGCTTTGATCGTATTTGTTCAATTAGTTTAACTGAGTCAAAAGTAATTAATACAGCACAGATTAGTAACCTACAGTCTGTAGAGTGAAGTCACTGACGCTGCAGCTGCACTGATCTTCATGCCCAAGCTAGCTAGCTTTAAATCTACCCTATGTATTCTGAATTAAACCTCTGACTGCAGTGTATACCAGCTAGACATAGCAGTCTGATAGCACCATAAAACCTGGTATTGGCTGGCAAATAAAGTAGTCCGATAAATTACAGCATTCTGGCTGTCTAGGGTCTCTATTCCAGCATCTAAGAATCATATGCAGAAATACACACTCTCCATCTACCACTACCATATATGACAGTGATGAAACCAGGTGCTGCAAATTGAGACTGGGAATCCAGTCCAACACCACTCTCCCACAGTTAGGACAACTAAAAGATTGCTATGCACAAATTATACATGCATCTTATTTTCTTTAATATTTTAATGGTATCTTAGATAAATTTACAGCCTGTATATTACAGACTATGTATATACACAGACTATAGTCTGTATATTGTAATATAGTCTGTATATACATAATACAAAAACTATTGGTACAGCAGAGAACGGAAAGCATAATGCTTTTTAGATGTTGTAACTGGTAGTGACTTCTTGTGGTAGCGCGTTCTAAGAAGTGGGGAGAAAGTGAGGAGATTTCAAACCAATGCCCTCTACTTGGGCTTATTCCTAAATGCATCTATATGACAGTACAAAAGTATTCTCCCACCCTTCAAAAATAAAGAAAGTAGGTCAGTATGACCTGGTTGTATTTCCTGACATTTTTATGCTGGCCAACTATTGCAGGCTGCAAGGGAGAAAATTAAAATATATATCCATCAGAAGCTTTTCCACATGTTTGCTGTACCGTTACATATAGAGCCAGAGGAAGCAAGCAGAGGTAAGAAACTGAAAATGTAAATGCAGAGCTTATCTAAATTATCCCTGCCTCAATCCTAATCTAGAGAATTTCTCCTTGCCGCACCAATATAACGCAGATTAATGTTTCTTTGAAAAATAAAATTTCATTCCTTAATTTTTGCTTCCTACTATATTGAATATCTTCGCTCTTTAAAAGCAAAAGGCAAAAATATAAGCCTTTTTTTCCCTTCACGTGAGATGGCAGCTTCCATATGCTGTTAATATTAAAACTACATCACTGGCACTCTTTTCATGAAGATTTGCATGAAGTTTTGTTTTTCAGCAGGAAAATGAGATTAGGGCAAAAAGTATGAAAACCCTGTGCGTGTTCATCTTAGGACAAACAAATACAGGAAGTTCATGTAAGAAAAGATTTAGCAGAGGACTAAAACTTCAGAACATAGCTGAAGAGTAGGTTGTAACAGGATATAAATCCTTTCACCTTTCAATTATTTGTTTAAACTCAATTTAGGTGCACAGTGGTTGAAACTGGATTCTTTGAATGTTGTTCTGTAGCCTACAGTATAATCAACTAGTATGCTCATGGCAACTCCTACCACGTGTATGTCCACATAACAAATAGCTGGATAATCTGGCAGAAACAGCAAGAAAGCTAACACCCTCTAACTTTACTCTTGACTGACCTGTGGATGAAGTTATTTTCTACTTAGTAAATATTACTAAAATTTAGATATTATAATACACACTAAAATTTAGAGACTGAATTTAGCTGTGCAAAGATTCAATGTGGCACAACTTGACATCAATATTCAGTACAGATAAAAGACTCAATTATAACTATGACCTCTAATGTAAATTAAGGATCATACATACACTTACAGAAATAAATAACTTCGTAAATCGTAACAACTGTTTTGCTATTTTCTGTTCTTCTACCAAGCATGAAAACAGAAGAATTCAAGGAAAGAGCTGAATCTTTTTGGTATGCTGAGGGAAACCTGCCCTGAGTTACAGATTACATGGCAGGAACCTTGTAATCCTCACACTGTGCCTACTTGAAAAACATCAGTATATCAATTTAAAAGTTTAGGTCAAGTTCTTCAGAATCCATTCTAATATCTGTCTTCAATCACTTGCCCAGCCAGACCAAGTTCTAAGTAGATAACAGTAACTACAGTACTCGAGGCTCACAATGAAGCATCTGACAACCCTCATGAAGACTGTCTGGATAGTATCTTTTTGTAGATAAAGAAGTTCAGTTTGCTTCAAGCAATAAATTCACTTTCCATAAAGAATGCAGATGGTTAGATACCAATATGATGAATGCTGTACAAGCTACATGAAAGATGTAAGCAAGCAGTTATCGTATTCATCAGCTATGAAAGAATTAAAGTCTTTTAACATTTAAAGTTAATTTGCAAGAGAGTATTTATTAATATGGCATGACACACCTATGACAAATATTTTACTATGCTAGTATGTTTGTATGCTACCTTACCTCAATTTACCAGAAAAAGTGTATTAAAAATAATAATCATGAAACCATGCCAACATTTAAAAATGTAGTTTAAGACTTTCCATCCCTGAACTGTACAAGATATACTGAGACTACATCCTTAACTTTCTGTAAAACGGATGTCATTACATTCATTCTGAAACCACACAATACCAAAAAAAAAAAAGTCTGTTAAATTGGTATCCTTTTCCCTCAACATTTTCGTAATGCTTTACGGAAAGGTAGTTATAAGTGCCTAAATACTGTATACTCTGCAGCTAACTTGTATATTTGTTACAATACTTTTTGAGTCACTTGACAACTGCACATAATAACTGTACTTCTTCCAGTGACAGAAGCAACCATGATGATGTACTTCTAATCAAACTCCCAACACCAAAATCAGTTCCAAATGGAAACTCATTAGCCTACAAGACTTACAAGACACAGAGGAGAAAACAGGATTCAGGAAGACACAGAGGAGAAAACAAGATTCAGAAATATTCTTTAAAATATTATGTATAGTAAAAATAATTTTTTTGAGAGTGTTGGGAAATATTTTTGCAATCATTTCACATGTATTCATTCAAACTTCAGAAATCCACAGCTGGAAGCTCTGAGCCCACAAGTCCCAGTAGTTTGCTATAATGTGTTCTTCCCTTAAAATTCTGCTCAGAGAATTCAAAAGTGAGACAAGTCTGGAGGCTGAGGCTGTCAATTCACAGTATATCCATGTCAGTTCACCCAACAGTAAAAATTTTGATTCAGATCACACATGGCCCATGATCATGTATCTCCAATTATTCATGGCACGTAATACGGAGCTTATAGAAGTTTTTGACAGCTATAGTAGGTCTGATGATCCCTAAGCCAGAAAAAGACCTAGTAGGCCAAAGAGGCAATACCTGCAACTGCATGAAGTGTCAATGAAAACTTTACCTACTGAAAAAATACTTCGCAAACTTGAAACAGCTACATGAATTTACATGAGTTCAGAATGCTACACCATCTGCATACGTGTCCTGGTTTTGGCTGGGATAGAGTTAATTTTCTTCCTAGTAGCTGGCACAGTGCTGTGTTTTGGATTTAGTATGAGAATAATGTTGATAACACAACGATGTTTTAGTTGTTGCTAAGTAGTGCTTACACGAGTCAAGGACTTTTCAGCCTCTTATGCCCTGCCAGCGAGAAGCTGGGAGGGGGCACAGCCAGGACAGCTGACCCAAACTGGCCAAAGGGATATTCCATACCATATGACGTCATGCTCAGTATATAAACTGGGGGGAGTTAGCTGGGGGAGGGGTGACCACTGCTCAGGAACTAGCTGGGCATCGGCCGGCAGGTGGTGAGCCATTGCATTGTGCATCACTTACTTTGTATATTCTTTT
>NW_008795909.1:14322344-14346907 GCF_000699145.1 Aptenodytes forsteri
CTCCCACTGGGGAGTGAGCAAATGGCTGTGTGGTGTTTAGCTGCCTGCGGATTAAAGCATAACAATATGTCATTTCTGGTTTAGTACCTTCAGACTCTAAACCAAACTGTGTTTTACTGGACTTTGACTTGAAGGCTAGGTTTTCCACAGTTCCTCATTTCATACTAGTTCTACGTACAATGAAATACCTATGGTTTTAGGTCCAGTCTGCTACAGGATAAGAAATGCAGGGAAGGACGCTGACAAGCCTTTTTTTCCAGCAGTGGTGCTGGATTAAACTGAGCATTTTTCCCTCTTTCCATCTTGCCACTCTTTCTCACAAAGGCAACACCATTTCAACTACATGAGAACAACTACTGGGCATATGTTGATCCAGTTAATTTAAAAAGTTTATTAAAAATTGTGGGGAGGGGCCATTTTAACACAAATTTGTTCATTGATCTGTCTCACAACACAGCTGTACACGGAGTTACACCAGCACAATCAAAGCAGCAGAAACATACACTGGAGGATGAAGGCAATGCTCAAGCAAGCAGTGAAACTGAAGACTGTTCATCAAGCTAAAATCTTAGATGTTCTATCTTTGGGGAGAAAAAAAAAAAGCAGTTTTAAGAAGACAAAGAGTCCATATAAAAATAAAATGACAGAGGAAACCATAACTGAAGACATATCATCTAGCAGGGGAATTGTTGAAGAAGTATCAAGAGCTGGATCCTTTAAGTAACTTCAGCACAAGGAGAAAAGAAGAAAGCAAAGCTAGTTTGATACCAGATTTCATCTTCCAAGAATTTGAAGATAGGACCACAGAAGTTACCAATAACAGCAATAGAGCTATAAAACCAAGCAGAAATCATCATTATCTGATCTCCCATATGACAAAAGCCTAGACTGGTTTTGCCTCTGGCCTGCCTGAAACACTGACTGCCACGGCAACCCAAGGAAATGTTTTTTTAATCAGACCTGACTTTATAGCTACAAAAACAAGAGAGTGATTCAGCTCAATGAATAAAAGCTTCTCCCTTCCTTCAGGACAAAAAGCAGTGCCCTTCAATCAACCTAGAGGAAAGAAATTAATCTATGAATAAAGAAGTATCCTTTAATAAGTTTAGTAACTCCATTTTGCGCTCAAAACATATCTCTGACCTTCTCTGCTCTTTCTCGGCTGAGACCCCGTGTAAACTTGTCAAAAGAAAACCACAACACATGAAACTGTGTTTAAGTATTAGGAGTAAATATTCAAGCCTTGTGTCATTCACTAGAGAGCTGGGTCAAAAGTTTTGACAGGTCCCTAACCAAACCTTGTGTTTGTATTCCAAAAACATAAATTTGCTTCTGCCCTCTTTGAGCAGCATGCCAGTCAGCAAAGAGCATCCCACCCAGATTTTTAGAATGATCAGATGCATGTGGGGCATCTACTATAACCACTGTCAAACCATTGTAGCGTTATTTATACCACTTCTTCAAAATTTTCACCTTACATCTCAGAGTTTGTATAGCTTCAGCTTCCAGCATTAAGACATTTAGAATCACTGTATCTGAGATGTTTAGGATTTGGATGGAAAAAAATGTCGTAATACAGTCCAATTTTTTCATGGCCTATCCTGAACTTCAGTCCTATTATATGTAGGCACTGACATATCTTGATTAAATGTCCTTAGGTACTCTAAATCAGATTACTCTGAAAATGAATAACAATACACAATAGCCTATCTAAAAAACATGGAATGAATTACAAGTACAAGATTAGCGAAGAGTTGCATGTTAAAATGAGGGGTGATGCAATTAAGGTTAAAGAGGATACAAATATCTCTAGCTAGACTAGCAAGAAAAAAAAAATCTGATTAGCAAAACAAAATTTAAAGAACGAACACAGTTAACAGTAGTCACAACGAAGTCAGCCTACACAAAACTGAGTTTGGAAAAACCGAGTGAGTCTACCATAATTTCACAGTAATTTGCACTAGGCAAAGTCATGCGATCTAATGCATAATTGGAACAAATTGGATTAGCACCAATTGCATAGCAATGAAATACAGGAATACTTAATGGAAGAAAAAGACATGCAAATTGCTTTCATAGATTATTATTTTCTTTGGGACTGCAGAGATTAACCTAGCTTGTTTCAGTAACTGAAGGGGAAGTGAATTATCCATAGTTTTAAATAAAAATCTATTTTTGATGGAGGAGAGTGAGGACTGTTTTTTGGGAAGCCTTTTAACTGTATGTTTAAGAGAACATGATGGAACAGATTTTTACAGCCAAGTTTTAAAGCAAAAATTAGATAAGAGCAAAAATTAGATAAGATTTTGACCAAATGATTTTTTTTCTTCAAATTGTCTTTCCTTTTTTTCTCCAGAACTCCTTCAGGTTCTCTTTGCTCCTACAGGTGTATCTGTAGCTTATGGAGGTAACCTTGTTCAATCTTCTGATCTCACAAGGTAGAGCTAAGCAAAAGTTCCACTTTACCCAAACACAGAGTTCTTTGCTTCATAATCACTACATTCAGTAAAATTGCACTAACAAGAAAAAAAAACCCAACACAGTAGCATGTGCTGCATGATCTCACTCCAAACAAATGTCTCACTGGAGTATTTTGCTGTAACAAGTTTCTTCGATTGCTTGATGAAATAATCATACGTTTCTAGTGCACTGAGAAATAACTTGCAGCTTGGCTATACATTAGTGATTTTTTTTTTAAACCTAGCAAAAACTGTATTAAAAAAAACACTCGATTCATGCTAAGGAGACTGGAACGGGAAGTTTAAGAATGAAAAGCCAAATTAGTTTTAACTGCTTATACTAATGCATCAATATTTATGTCAAATGGCCTGAAGAAGGTATAGCTTATTTTGTTCAATAGTTCATATTATTTAAACCACCAGAGATGCTTTAGTTAGTGGATTAAATTTTATTCATCTTTACTACAGTTTAATGAAGTTCTTCTAGCTATATAATTTTTTAAAAAAACTCTTCTAATGCAGTTGTTTTCAGTAATACAGGTGACTACCTATCAAGGACCCAAAAACACAAATACAAAATTCAAAATTTATCAGAATGAATTTCACTCATATCTCCACAGCACTAAAATATTAAGTTTCTAATGTTGTTTCTTCTTACTATCTGAATGCCCAAGTACAAAGAACCAGAAAGATCTGCTCACATAGGTAATCAGAACACCTAGCTTGGTAGGTAGCTTGGTGCAATGAAAAAAAAGTGTCTCTGGAGGCTTTGCCCAACAGTGAAGTCTGCAGAAAAATATGGAAATTACCTGTCCCCAGAAGTTATTTGTGTCATTTTTTAAAGCTTGTTGCATTAAAAACAGTAGGCTAGCAGAGCCCCCACGGGAAAAGCACCGTACATATAAATCACCTTCTGCTCCCAGAGGCCTCTATTCTCATGTATCAGGATTCTTAATTCCCTCCTTACAGCCATAGAATAACTTTCTAACTAGAATTCTGGCAGGACTTTAGAAGGTCATCAGCCCCAAACTATTTCTTGTTGACTACAGACACATTGCTCAAAGAAAAGTAACACATTCTCCACTGTGATCACAGTCCCTTCTAAGGAAATGATTGAGAACATGATGGAATCCTAAAATATTTAACAAGGATGTATTTTAGAAGCTGCTGCTGACAACTTTACTATTTCTGTGAGTGTGTTTTACGGCATGACTTTCTTCCAATTTTGAAATATTACTACCTTATTTGGTAATACTGAGATCAAAATCTTACACAGGAGAAAAGCTCATAAATTGTACAGAATGAAATATAGGTAAATGCTGAATATTCTTTCATTACCTGTTATGATATGTTCTTTAATTTACAGCATGATGACAGACTAAGATATTAAAATAAAAGCTTCGATGTTCTGAAGAACATCAGCACAAGTTAGTGCAACACCAAACTGAGAAAAAACACCCAAAAGCCTGTGCTTTCAGGATAATGGCAGTGCGGAGAAATATACTCCTACCAACCCAGTGGAAGCAAAACAATGTACCTGTTAAGTCAGTATTCACTGAATGATATCAATATTCAAAAAAACCCCCAAACTTTGCATATTCAACAAAGTAGTTCCACCTCCTTATTACATTTTTCACCCTCTAATTTGGTCTTATATCGGAAGTTGAACAACAAGTCGTCTCTCGTATTTCTGCACATACATATGAAGTATCCCTCAAAACTACCAACATAACATGGCCACTGCCAGTGTCCTTGAGCAAGTACAGAAAATTACTATGTACCTGAAACCAGACAGTGATTTGAAATTTCTTTGAATTTCATTTCTTATGTCCAGCTCTTACATCCTTGTTCACGTTCAGTAATAATGTGGTCTAGAAAAATACCAATTGCATAGAAGCCAGTCATGGGAAAGAAGCCCTGCTATTTAATCTACACCTTAGAACACCTCCAGAGTAGGGACTTCCTCTTTCCTCTGTCAACATACTGGGGTCCATTTCCTTTCAGTACTATGTAAGAATATAAATATTTACTAAAAATAGTTCAGCGTGAGAGTGAGTCACAACATCATGTCCTTGGAGGCTAATTAAAAGTGGAGTCATTCTGATCAAGTGTTAAAATAACCATCATTAGATGGTATTATTATTATCAAAACAAATAGAATTACACCTTGAGTAAGTACTATTTAATATAAGAACAGCTGAATCATACCCTAAGTTTTAAAAGGTCCCATTGTGTACATAAATAATTTCACTACTTACAATGGGTTACACATGATAACAAGGTTTAAAATACTGGTTCTCACTTTTGGAAGTAAGTTAGAATGTGTGTGGGACATGAACTTAATGAAATTTTGCTGAAGAACCCACTCATCACCAGTCATTTGCTATATATTATGAACTGAAAAAACTGACAGAAGTAGGCACTGCTCCATTTGGTAAGCAGACCAAGCAAAGGCCAGTTTGGGGGAGAAATTTTTTTTGACCTTGGCTTACACAACTCCATAGGATAGCGAGGCTGGTATTTTGTGTGTAAGGTTAGTGAATAAACATGCCAGCAGAATTATTCCAAATCATAAACCTGTCCAGTTAATACCACGTGCTCCCTAAAGAGTGGTTAGAACCTGTCTATTGCAGGCAAAGAACGACTGAAAGTGGACACCTCATTTAAGAGTCAACTTATTTTTTTTAACTGCCAGATTAACCTGAATCATAAGACTAAACAATAATGTCTGGGAACCATAAAAGCAGATACAGAATAATACTAAGCAAGTGGCTCTGCCTTTTACTCCTGCACAAGCCTGGAAGGCAAATGTTTTTCTCTTTTTTTTTTTTTTAAAACTCAGTGCAACAAATCTGATTTTTAATGAATAACATTTCTATTTCCAAGTCAATTTTCAGAAGAATATGTGGAACTTGGAGTGTCTCAATTTCACACACTTAAAATCAGCCACCACCTTCTAAAAAAAAAAAAAAAATTTTTTTTTCCAAAAAAAAATTGTTCTTTGCAGGAACACTGCCCACAGTATTTAATGAACAAATCACTGATAACTTAAGAAACACATTCCTACAGAAAAATGTAATTTGAGAATTCTGCATTAAGACTTCTTAATGAGTCCATTGTTCTTTGCAGGAACACTGCCCACAGTATTTAATGAACAAATCACTGATAACTTAAGAAACACATTCCTACAGAAAAATGTAATTTGAGAATTCTGCATTAAGACTTCTTAATGAGTCCACACAACCTAGCCGTAACTGTGTCCAACAGACCAGCACACTTTCAACAAGCTCCTCTGTCACAACTGCCATGCTGAGGGAAAGAAGGGATAATGAAAGTCTCCCCCAAATTTCCAAGAGGGAATCAAATTGTGCATTCCTCAATATACATAATCTTTTTTTTTTTTTAAATCGGTTTCTTCAAATGAATCAACATTTCCTTATTTGGAAGAAAACAAAGACACATGGGATATTTACATGGGGCTCAACAGATACATAAATGTTTTCTTGGACATTTTCTGATGTTCACAATACTTCAAATGAAATAAAAAATGAGCAAAAGAACAACAAAAAAAGATAAGATTGTAAAAAATTTTGAATGTAGTAAATCATTTGTTTTAAAAAGTGATAAACAAGTAAATGAGTTTAAAAACTTGTTCACCATAGTATCCATACTACAAAAGATTTTTTTAAATCATTAATGAAAACGAGAAACTGTCTGGATCTGATTATGCTGTTGTGAACTCCATGTGAGAAACAGTTAATGTTGTTTCTCCAGATCATAATTTTTTCGTTATTCATGTCAGAAAAGTTTTCAGCAACCCCAATGTAAATGAAGATTCAGAATAAATAGGAGAAAAATAGAAGGTTGTACAATTGGCTAGTCATTGACTAAGGTTGTGGGCTGTGTGCTTATTAACTTCAAAGAAGCTATCATTTATTACAATGAAACTCTGCACCACTCTGAGTATTTAGAATAAAACTAGCTGAACTTCATTTTCATGCCAATGTGTACTTATAGACTGTAGGTTTGTACTCATTTACATCTAAATACCCATTCTGATACTATTCTTATTAAATAAAAGCAGTTCTAGTAATTCTGAGTATTTGTTATTCTATATCTATGTAATTTATGGTACAGGTCACAAAACAAGTCATGATAAAACCTGGGACAATGTTCCTCTACCAGCTCAACCTGACAGGTATTGCAGGTAAGATAGTTAATATTTAAACTTCTCCTCTAGTAAGAATAGTCATACTCTTGCTTTAGCTGTTTTTATGCAAGGAAAAAAGCCAGAGATATGGTATTTAAACTTGCCAATCCAGGCGCAGAATTTTGTTGCTTCAGCTATTGCAAAGATACCTATTACTGCTGCCTACTAAATAAAGTGTTGAGCAGTTAAGTGAAGTTAAATGAACATGCTTGAGCACTGAAATTAAAAATTAGTTTTTTGCTTGCAAATGTTTCAGTCAATTTGGTTAACACAATGGTTGAGAAAATATTAGATGGGTGTTGCCTTTTGCTGACCATTTCTCCTCTGAATTTAAATTAATACAGTAACAGTAAGTAAACCTAGGTATCCTTAACTGTAACTTAACAAAATATTCTGAATCAATAAAGAGCAAATAGAAATAAATTTGCAATTGCATATGGATCATTTAATTACTAAATTAGTAAGGACTCTATTAAAATATCTGTCTATCTCACCGGTAAACACAATCCATATATTTACCCCTTCCACAGAATTCTTCTTTACTTTAAAAAGTTTAATGATTTGTTCAGATGTTCTACTCATTTGACTACAATCCAAACATTTTATACAAATGGAAATGTAAAAGTAGCTTTGCTTAGTCTGGGCTGGACCAAAAAATGAACAATGAGATTTTACATGATAAAAGTAATTCTGATGCTAGAAGGGACAGTCACAGCTGACTGCTGCTGGAAAACAAAATGTGTTACCTATTTTAGGCAAAGATGATTTAGAGTTCTTAAGCATATTACTAAATGTAATGTCACTTCAAGAGCAGAGTCATCTGTAACAAAGTAACATTTGGAAATCGCATCTAAAGCAACTCCCATTACATAATTAATATAGGCCTACTTCCTAGATTAGTACCTTCACAAAGGAAGTTTTCTTTATACGGAGCTCTGATTACAAGAGTGCAGAAAAGCTAACGAGTTCCCAGGGCATGTGACGTTGGCATTCATTGTCTTTTACTCCTCCACAAGGAAAACTTCTACAAAGTAACTACTGAAGGAGAAATGCAAAGTACTTCAGACCAGAATATATTTAAACTATCTTTGATTTACCATATCAGTAGATAAAACAACTTTAATCATAAATCTCTGAGACTTTTTAAAAAAAAAAAACAAACCTAGATGACATTCCTGCAATTTCTTATCTATCCATCTTAAAACATATAGAAACACTAAGCTGAAAGTGTTCCAAAACATGGCTTTTCAAGTGCATATAGAAACCGGAAAGAGATTCTGTCCCATAACAAGAAACATGCATATGTTATGAATAATCTTTCTTCTAGGTTAGCAACCTATCATCCCCTTTCTCTCAAATTAACTATTATTAATAGTTGGCACTTGTATTGCACTTTCCTTATCAGAAGCTTAGGTAACGCCTTAAACCCTATAAGGTCCTATATGGAATTATTGTTTCTGTTTAAGATATGAAAGTGTTTTCTCCCCTAACTATGTGCTTGGAACAGAATTCAAAAATTTCTAATTTCAGACATGAATACAGCCAACAGGCTCATGCTTTATATTCTTCCCATACATCTTAAAAGAATCAAATCCAAAATATTACATAATTAAAAGTTATTGCAGAAGCGATGACAATTTCAAACATTTTTGTGACCTGCACAGCCAGCACCTTTCCCAGAAAGGTCTTAGGTGGTCATCTGTGCTACTACATGTTTTTATTGACTAAAACCGCGAAGGTTTTCCTGCAAAATCAGGTCTTTGCCAATGAGCCAGCTCCGTTTGGCTTTCTGTGTAAAATATTCTTTCAATTTACACTTGTCTGTGATTAAACCAGGATTATATAATTGAGCTCCTGGTAACTGGCTTGCAAAACCATCCACAAAAAATACCAGTAAAAATAGTACATTCCATTGAGAGCAATCTAAAGTGGTGCAACAGCTGCTATCTTTGAACTGCTCAAATTTCCCATAGAAATGTTTATGTGCTGTGTAGAAATGCAACCATTTCCTTACTACTATTTTTTTAAGTCACAGGGAGAAGTTAAAAGAAAAAAGAAGCCATAATTCTTCATGCTTTGGACCTCTATATTAGAATTTGAAAAGTAGCATTAGGTGAGCAGATAGACCTAGCCAAGATCAGAAAACAGAAATAGATCAATTGTTTTTCAAGTTGCAATGGTGAGTTGTTTGGGTTTTTTCAATTAATAGCTATACATAAGAAAAAAAGTCACAAGATTTGGAAAAATATACAATTGTAACATGTTTGTATACAAGGTTAGTGTCTTAAAGAAGGGAACTCCAGTTTTGTGCGTTTTTGTGATCTTACACGAGGTGCAATTCACCTCCTTAGAAAGTTAACCTGACCAAAAGGTTAAAAAAGAAGAAATCAGCATTCAGGAAAAAAGTGTTCTGCCAGTGAATCTCCATGCCAGCCTGGTATGACATTCTTTCCATCCTGATCAATCTTATTTTTTCATCAAAAAATTAAATAGGCATTTAAAAGACACCTAAAGAGAATGTTGCTGATTAATTGCATCCTTTAAAATATGAAACATTAATCTATTTAGTTATAATAAAAAATATATGCTGTCACACAATTCTTCAGCAGTATGAAGCACAGTTAATAAGTGTACTTACTAGCTTTCCACCAATCTTAAGACTTTTCCGTGTTCCCCCCCCCCCCCCTCTCCCCGCCCCCCCCCCCCAGTTATTCCAATGTCAGGTAAATCTTCTATGGAGGCGAATTACACCTCTGGTAAGATCGTAAAAGACACAAAAATGTGTGAAGTTCCCTTCCTCAGGGAACTAACCTTGTGTATGAACATTATATCTTATAATTGTATTCAAGCTGTGCAATTTTTCCAGTATCAGCTATTCCAAGACTCATTCATCAGTCTGCAGTCACGCACACACACATGTATATATGTATGTATACATACACATATTTCCTCTACTTTCTTCTTGCATACTTTCAGAGTTTTCCCATTTCTGTGCTCTCATTTAGTTAATTTGGTGCAAGAAGGGCTTTTATTAGCGATCAGTTTTGCCATTATTCTTGCCAGAGGAAAGACACTATTTTTGAGAATGAACTTAAGAAGCATTCTCTTCCAAAGCTGATACATTCCACTTTTACTCTCTGTACGACTGAAAACTGAGTTCAGAGAAGAACCACTCCTAATCAAGGAGCAGCTGGATAAGGAACAGGGCTAGATACAGTACTTCCTTGAAGAAAAAAATCCTGTAACTTCATTCCTTTTGTAAGTGAGAACTTTTATACACCCAGTGTAAGGGCTGCACTGTGTACAGTGCAATAAAGACACAAACACACAATTTGATCCTGCAAATAATCATGAAGGTAGTCAACAGATGAGCAGACAATACTGTTCTTTCATTTTGGTTTTAGTTCTTCTGCTACATGTGTACATCCAAGCTTTTGAGCACATTAAGAAAAAACAGAAGTAAGCAAGAGAATCTGATAAAGAAAATGTAACTGCACATAAGAACTGTGGTTTACTTCTCATCTTAATTTCTTGTACTCCAACTTTTGTCAGAGAACATCTGAAAATTAATCCTGTGTGAGCAGCAGATGCTGAAATTGCTTTTTCCTCTCATTTTATGTGCATTTTAGTTCCTTTTTAAAATGAACAGACAATCTGTTTAGTTTATTATCATCACATTAAACAATTATGACTGTTCCCAATTTTCATTTAGAAAACTATCACAGCAACACAGGGAAGCTATAGAGTTGCTTAAGAATAACACTGCCGTTTTGAAATTAACTCTATATTCAAGTAAGGAATCTGAGATCATCTAAGATTAAACTGAGTGTTATATTAATCTCAGGATTTCTCTGAAGGAAAAAATTGAAGGTTACTGCCTTGAAACTACCATGACAGATACCTGCACCACCTGTCAGTCATCAACTATGCAAGTATTTCCTTCCTACTCTAAAACCTATATTGAAAGTGAGAACAGGTAGGGTGGACATGTAAGGTTTCACTATATTAGCAGTTTGTTCCCAGTTAGTATTTAAATGGATTAGTTAACTAGAAAGGAGTTTTATCATTGCATTTGCACTGCAGTGGTTGAAAATATCTCCCTCAGAGATGCTCTAATAGCATGTATTATGCCACGAGGATATGCCTGCAAATCTGAGGCAACAGGACACAGGAAGAGAACAAGCGATGGCATTATCTTGTGCAAGCTACACTCTCTGAGGGTCATTCCCTATTCAACTTTCATATGCAGACACTCCTATATTACCATAGCATCAGTGTGTCAGTATAAAGCACCAGTCCTTTTTTCCCCCTGTAGTTAACCGTCCCCAAAGGTACTGACCCAAGAAAACGTTCAGTATCATAGTTTGCAAAGACCCACAGCACACCTTGGAACAACAGTTATGATCTTACTGGATTGGTTCTAAACTTTCTTTGCAGTTCACATACATGCATTGTATTTCTAGCGTATAGCTCTAAAAGTCAAAAGAGAGTTTATATAAGTGTTACAGAATGGTATACATTTGTAAACCCAGTAATTTCTACAAGTGTCTGTAATTATGTGCTCCTCAAAGCATGCATGTCCCTCACCAGTCCCAAACTGTTTCTGATGAGAGTTTTGGGAACGCACCTGCTGCTGAAATAATTTACACAACTTGCTCATAAATACCTCTTTAGAGGGACATCTCAGAAGCTGTACAGGTTTGCAACCAAAATATTAAAAGATTAATTAATTACTCTTATGATTGCAATCTGTTCTCACGTACCAACTTTTCAGGATTACTTTGACCTCTTCTCTGTCACATCACAGAGACAAACTATAGCTCTGTAAATACACTATTGCAAATGATAGGGCACAGGCTCTGTACACAGTGTGCTGGGTCTCAGGACCAAGGGCTCACCAGGCAGACTTTGTCTGAACTTGTCTCAACCACCTGAAGCTTTCTTTTCACTTGGTTTAGCCATAACAGCAATTCTTTCTAATGGCCAGGTAGCTATGCCTGATTTGTTTTGCTTTTGCTTATTTTCATATAGCATAACTATAGATGTATATAGACAGCAGTAACAAGTAGTTATTTTGTACAGAATGAAACATTTATGATTAGTGTGGAGGAATACAGACCCGGAATAATAGCAGAGGCCTTGAAAAGTAGAAAGATGAGCTGCAGCGTAAAGGTGTATGGGCACAGCATGAGGGTACAAGCATAGGCTGACAGCAAAGGCTACAAATAAATCGCCAGTGTTTTGAAGAAATGCAGACTTGGAGTGGGGCAAACCAATTTGGGGGTAACAAAAAGAACAAAGAAGTACATAACCTCTGTAAAACACACCACATATACTACATTTTGACATAACTTGCAGACCACTGAAGAAAGAGCAAGATGTAAAAGTACAAGCAAACATATGAAAATGATCCCCAAGCAGATCCTAGAACGAGAAAGAAGAAGCCACCAAACAGCCCCCGGGTCACACATGCAACACCATACAAGCTTCAACTCTGCAGTCATAGGAGAGAACTGCCCCTGCATTGCCAGTCAGCAAAAGCTTCAGGAGTATAAACACAAAGGCAGGTGCCTACAGTCAGACTT
Source organism: Aptenodytes forsteri (assembly GCF_000699145.1). Lineage (NCBI taxonomy): Eukaryota > Metazoa > Chordata > Aves > Sphenisciformes > Spheniscidae > Aptenodytes > Aptenodytes forsteri. Next base: position 14,334,599 of record NW_008795909.1, read on the forward strand.
CCACGCTACATCAGTATCTGTGTTTCAAATGTAATAAAATATTTACCTAGCACAGCGGGACAGGAAGACTAATTAATAAGATCCAAGTATACAACATATTTAAAAGATCCCTGGTAACACATTCCAACTTCGAGCACCTTACTTACACATCTAAGCAAGACTAAAACCACATTGTGTGAACACACTCCTCCATTCTCCTGGCACTGCTATAGCACACCAGCAAAATTAATAGCTCTCCATACAGGGGTAGAGGTTGGTGTGCCCAGATCAGCTCACAGGACCACAAATACATAATTTTGTTAGTGTTTCAGAGAGGCTGTACTTTACTTCCTAATGAATAGCATTCATACTAAGTTTAAAAACAAACTCTATACCTAAGATGTATTACTGACCAGAGAGTACTGCGCTGGAGCTGCTTTTGATCAGCAAACCCACTCTTACAAGAAATGTTAATGCTACTATACCATTTACAAGTAAGATCTGACAAGAAACAGATTATTACACGTAATTTAAGGTCATATGTGCCTCCTGTAATTATGAATTAGCATTTTAATTAAAAACAAAGATCTTGTCCTATTTTACCTAAACCTATTTAATGAAATACCCCAGGACAACGAAGAAGCTCTTCTGGTTTGCTGTTGAACCACTTAGAAATTTGTTAGTCCGAAACAGACTCTAGTGACAATTTCACATTGCAGGGCTGGGGGTGGGGGGAGGGATTCAGTCTCTTACACTTTTCATAAAAGATACATAGGATACGTAGCATATTCATTTCTGGTAGAGTATTACTAACAATGCTTTCAATGATACAGGAACACCTTTTAGGTGCCTTTTCCTCCAGAAGCATCAGCAAAACATGCCCAGGAAAGTACATTTTTGCTGTATGATTTGCTATGGCCACAGCTTTGCTGCATCAGCAGAAAGTCACTAAAACAATACAGTAACAGCAACTGTTGATCACATGCCCTTTCTCTGCTGCGTCTGGTGACACAAGGGGCTATATTCATATCACCTACGCTATACCTCAGTTTCCTACCCGTTGTCCTTAGTAGCTCTCTCTGATGCCATCTAAGCCCTCATAATCAACTCCTCAGCAGTACCCAACACTGTCAGCTTTGGTGTGATATAATCTTTCTGACCACAGACGTCTATTTCCAAGACCCAAGTTTCAGAAGATACGCTACATAGATGAGAATATTATCCTGATGATCAAAGAAGTTAAATTCACCAGAAGCATGCGTGACATCTTTTATATTTTATAATCAGATCAGAACACTAGCAGCTTCTCACATCTCCAAGAGCATAGTAAAATCAACATGCAAATACATGTAAGGAAACCGCAAACAGTACAAACACAACTCGCAAAACATGTTAGAAACAGAAAAGCTTTACCCTGCTCTTTGCTAAGTATACAGTAGACCATAATACCATTACTGACCTCAACCCTTGACAATGTCAACAGAGAGCAGATGCTCTATTACTGGCAAAGCACACTGTTCCTTAAGATAATGGCAGTTTGACACAACATGCTTTAAATTATATCCACACTTTTCACGTGTAAGTATGTAGACTGTTACAGGCCCTTGTCAGCTTACCTTACAAAATACGAAAATAGGAAGCTGCTCCTAACTGAAAACTGTACATATTTAATAATGCAGAAATCAAGAAAAATAAACTCCCAAGGGTAGACTTGAGCTCACATCATTGCATATATGCATCACAAGAGAATTTCTCACTACAGGATAAGCTAAATACAATAATAAAATCATCTGTTTGCGTAGCTACCTGAAAAAAAAGCACTAATTATTTTTCAGATGCTATGTTTGGGTTTTCCCCCCAAAGCCAGGACTAAAATCAGATATAATTCTAGAACTGCAGAATTATAGTCAACATCAGTATAGCTAAAAGAAGAACTTAGCAACGTGTCTCTTCATGCCTTGTATAGCATCAAAGGTACCATCTGTGCACTTAACAAATTGATAATAATGTCTCGTTACCAAATGTTGCATGCTCATGTATATATTAAAGCTTCTACACTGCATATGCATTAAAGCATAGAAAAGATACATTAATTCTGAATTACCTGAACTAGTACAATTAACATCGTAGCCATGTGCTAATGTAAGTACCATTTATCCACAAAACAGAAACAGTCCACAGAGCGCAAAACCAAAACAGACAAAAACCCCAGGTTTCCATTCCCAGAATTTCAGTTCTTTTTCTTCACTGATGCTGAAATTGCATCCCTCCACAAACAAAGGAAGCCTCACAGCATTCAAATGCTGCTGTAAATTGATTGAAAGAAAAGACTATGGACTGTAATCCATCATAGGCAATCTCATGCAAGCCCCCCCGATCGAGCACTTCTGCCTGCTTTGGTCCAATCCTTGCTGCTGTGTAATAACAGAAAGCTCTGAACCTCTGTCACCTCCTGAGCTTCCAATACAAAGAGGGAGATTCTGGTTGCAGAATCCCTCATAGAGGGGAAACCTTGCTAACTAAAGATTATGTATCAAACTTGGAAATGAAACTGTGGGCAAACATCTTCTGGATCCAGCTGTAGAGCAGAAAGGAGAACCCCATTCAGTCTATTCTTAGCTGCTCATCACTGCTTAGTTTAGAAAAAGGTGAGGCTTATTGTTTAAACTGTTTTAGTTAACTCTCTCACCCACGTTAGGGTAGGGAACAACCACAGCAACAGTTTGGCTGGCAGATATGAGACAAAGGTTTCCTCTGGCAGAGAGGAAGAGACAGGAGCTGATGATCAATCTGGATTTTAATACATTCCAATGTATTTTTAAAACTACTCATAACATCTCATGTATAATTGAACTTGACTTCAAATTTGAACATCATTCTTAACGTAGTATTTAACAGGTTTCTAAAACCTGTCCACTGCGTTTATAGAAAATACATTTATCCCACCTTTGTCAATGTAGTCTACCTTTCAGGCTAAAGGTCATGTTAAATTTTAAAAGTGCTTGGATTTAAGAAAAAAAAGTAAGGCTTTTCATAAGATGTCTTCTGAATATGCAATCATAAACACTTTATATAATCTTTGTATTTATTATATTCATGATGCAAATAAGTCCTATCTAACCTTTTTGACAATTCTGAATGTTTTGGAAATGCTTATAATTTTATAAAATTTAAGTTAAGTTTTCTTCTTTCTCTCTTTCTTTCCCTCCTTCTTTCCTCAGCCCCACAAAAATAATTCAATCAAGATATGGTCATTTAGCTTGCCAAAATTAAAATTGGAAGCCAGGAACTGAGTAACTAGTCTATATTACTAAGCAAAATCCTTTTCCACTTTTCTGGTTTCTCATTACTTCATTTTATAACACAATTTATCTAAAAAGCTAGATTTCTCTGCAAAGCTTTTCATATTTTTTTCATAATTTACCTTTCAATCAATATATTACACTAGAAAAACCAGCATGTAAAAATCAGATTTGTATAGTCATAACATACACCATAAGCAAACTTTTAGCCTCCTTCCAGCTTGAAAAGTAGCTTGACACAAATGTAAAGAAACCTATTCCCCTGAAAATAATTTTTGAGTTTGCTTTGTCTGAAGACTACCTAAGCCCTTCATTCCATCGAAGAATATTACCAGGCATTCTAGCAGGAAAAAAAGAATAAAACCAGCATCCAAGACTACAAAACGTCATTCATCTATGTAATTCTTACTAAACCAAGAAAGTCCTGTTAAGCCCATCATTTCTGCTTAGGTAAACCAGACTTCAAAGAATATTTTGATGGTAACAATTGCTCATCAGGTACTGGTAAAATAAAGGAGACCAAGATATAAAATTCTGATATTCAACAGCACTATATCCCATTATAAAAAGATACCCTGTTTCAGCTTTTAGATACCAATGGTTATACATGCAGAAAAACATTACAACTGTGAAACTCTTCAGACTGAATCATCCATGTATGGAAACTTTAATGGTATAGAACATCCATTTACTCTCCTCGTCATTAAAGTAACTAACTTCACATCAACAAATGAGGTCAGAAGACTTAATGCACTGTCATCATAAACGCTTAATAGCTCAAATGCGATATTTATACAAAATAATCCAACTCCCATGCTAGCACATATGGACATTTTAAATTGAATTACAATGGTTTATAATGCCAATAACACCAAAGATTTAGTTTAGACAAGTGGAAAATATTTTTGTATGTGTACACCTTAGAAATAAATTCCCAGTTTACATGACTAAAAAATGGAATCAATCCAGTTCTTTTAACTTTCAAGAAAACAACCTTTTGTCATATTAAAGTAACAAAGTTTACATAAGAACATAGTTACTTCTCACTACATGCCATTTTCCTGGTTAATACTTAAATGCCATCAATATTAAGGCCTCTGCTGTGGCTTTTCAACACTACTCATTCTAAACACTTTCTCATTTCAACAGTATCATAAAATGGGACACTGCCCAGTATCTGAACAAAATATTTAAGTTTATTAAATACTTTACTTTCAAACAAGAATATTAAAACACAGACAATTCTCACCAAATATCCTGGCACAAATTTAGTTTTAGTATGAAAATTAAGTCTGAAGTAATACATTCAGTTTGCTCTGAATCCACTCCCAAATAACTGTTAGCCTCAACTCTATCACCCCTCATTTCCTTATCATCCATTTACAGGCTCTGATCTCTGTTCTGCAAGGAAACCTAATGTGGAGCATTTTAACTATAATATATAATGTCCCTGAGCCTCTGTAGGTTAGATTCCCTGGCTGTACGGGTAGATAAAGGCACCTAGAGTTCTGCTGCTGGTCCTTCTTGTTCCCAGCCTCCAAACTTTGTCAGAAGCATTAGCCTCTCTCCAAAGCCATACGAATGGGCTCCCATTCTTACATCTTTGTTCCATTAGCAAGAGACCTGACAACTTCAGTCAAGCAATCATTACTAGTTTCAAGTTCTAAGAGAGGAGTACCACAATTAGTATAAATAATACCAACCAGAAAGAGAAGCAAGTATCAGACAATCCACCAAGTGTCAGACAGTTAGGAAATGCTGGTGATTTTCCTTCAGCATAATGTAAAAAAAGGAAATACTACGTCTTCTATGTACATAGTGGTAGAAGGCATATTTTTCCTTACATGTGCTCTACACAGCTCAAGCAGTCACACTACTTGGGATAAAAAACATTTTCAGAGTTCATGAGCAAGCAAACTCCAAAAAGCCCGTCCAATACACACCAGGTAAGACATGGCAATTTCAGTTCAAAAAGCACAAAAGAAAAATAGAAGTGGAAATAGAAAGGAAGAGGGTAAGAAAAACAGGCAAATGAGAAGACAAACCAAAGATTTATAAACAAGGAATTAGACAAAAGAACAACAATGTCAGGGATAAACTCAAGTATTTGTTCATTTAATCCCTTTTAAATGGGAGTCCAGTGTTAAATAAGCAATACAGGAAAGTACATAACTTACACCTTCAAGTTACTAATTTTTAATTGCTTAACATCTTGAGACAGATTAGGATCCCTTAAATTATACTGTTAACAGTTACTGAAATAAATACCCTCACTGAAATCAATAGGATAAGTCAGCTAAATGCTTGTACATTCATAACCAGGCCTCTTGTTCAATAGGCAATAAACTCTCCTATTTAACAGGCTGGAAAGCTAGCACAGTTCATATATTCAGGCAACAAGGAAGAATTTGCTAAGATTTTGGCTAATAGAATTCAAGTATATCACCCAAGTCTCACGATGAATGGATAGGAAGTAAACTGACAAGTTCACTCTCCTAAATTTCACTGTTTACCCAAGACATTGAGGAAACTAAATGGGAAGCTGATGCTCAAGAGGAGGAAGGAAAATGAACTAAATGTTTCAGTGGACATCAACTACGCTGAACAAAAGTGATTTTTGAAAGTTCCTGTTTACCTTCATGATTTTTTTTGCCATTTTAGCTGTTCATTCTTACAATTCTCATCATTTAATTCTTTTTTGAAATTTCATAATGAACAATCTACTCAAAAAAAGAAATCATAAAAGTGACAAAATCTCACAAAAAAAAAATTCTCAGAAGACTACTTAGGTTCCACCACAATACATGTGGTGTGCTTTTTGAAAAATCAGAACGGATACTATGAATAAAGGCTGGGATTTTCAAGAAACATTAAAGTGAATTTAACATTAGTTTGATTTCGGATATGCCAAAGCCTTATGTTTAAAGAAGAATAAATTAGTGCTACAATAAAGAAAGTTCACCACGCACAGTTGTCTAATATCCAAAAATTCTCTGTATGGTTTCTATTCTTGGAAGGTTTGGGGTTCCCCCCCCCCCCCGAAATGAAGCCTATAACTTCCTTATATATGCAAGTTTATTGGTAGTAAAAGACAATTGGTAAATAGAGAAATTATAAAGCAAATATGGTGTGAGACTGTGTCATTTTAAAGAATGACAGACATTTCTAAGTAAAACAGGCACTGAGGACCACAACTCATGTGCATATAAATTCACATTAGATTTCAGGTGTCAAACTGTGCCATGTAAAGAATTACATGATCTTGAAATCCCCCAAAAAATTCCAAAAGCAAATTCAACAGTATAATTAGAAAGAAACCACACCTCAACTCTGGCAACATGCTGAATAAAAGACAGATAAAATGATACAACATCGTCGTGGTTTAACCTCAGCCAGCAACTAAGCACCACCCAGCCGCTCGCCCACTCTCCCCTGGTGGGATGGGGGAGAGAATCGGAAGGGTAAAAGTGAGAAGACTCGTGGGTTGAGATAAAGACAGGTTAATAGGTAAAGGAAAAGCCGCGCATGCAAGCAAAGCAAAGCAAGGAATTCCTTCACCATTGCCCATGGGCAGGCAGGCGTTCAGCCATCTCCAGGAAAGCAGGGCTCCATCACGCCTAACGGTGACTTGGGAAGACAAGCACCATCACTCCGAACGTCCCCCCCTTCCTTCTTCTTCCCCCAGCTTTATATGCTGAGCATGACATCATATGGTGTGGGATATCCCTTGGGTCAGCTGGGGTCAGCTGTCCCGGCTGTGTCCCCTCCCAGCTCCTTGTGCACCCCCAGCCTACTGGCTGGTGGGGTAGGGCGAGAAGCAGAAGAGGTCTTGACTCTGTGTCAGCACTGCTCAGCAGTAACTAAAACATCCCTGTGTTATCAACGTTGTTCCCAGCACAAATCCAAAACAGAGCCCCATACGAGCTAGTACGAAAAAAATTAACTCTAACCCAGCCAAAACCAGCACAAACATCATTCCTGCGCATTGCCTCTGCTGTCAAAGTATCCGCATTCCAATATCCTTCTATCCCCTCCTCCACCATAATTGCAGGCTCAGGTATTGAAAAACCACTGAAAAACTTGTAGATCGTTGACACTTCAGCTGTTAAAAGGTGATGGACCATGTTCTTATCACAGCTAGATATCTGAAATCAGCTTGCAAATTGAAGACTATACTGCTAGACATAAATGAATATTTCAGTTATGCATTTACTAGTGACCTTTTTAATCCTCAATCATGTAATTAATTTTAGAATAAAGACTAAAATACAGAAAGCACTTGCTTTATAAACTTCGTCATGAGCTCCCCTTTGCTAACTGCTAAAACTTGTGTTAAATGAAACATATTATTGCCTTATTTTTCTATACATTGTCACTGTTTAAAATATGAAAAAAATTGTAATTTCAGCATATCACAGTACATTTTTGCCTAAAAATGTTCCATAAAGCAACTGATGAAGCAAGCAAACTCTATAATACTAGTGTTGATTAAATGTAGTATTAGGAATCTCATTTTAGAAAAAGACCCAAAGAGAGAATCAAAGATTACACATAAGCAGCTTGACTTTGTATAACCTGGCATTTAATAGGTTTTGACACTGCAAAACAGACATCTGGCTATAGAAACTTGACATTTCTTTACAAGCTATCCAAAAAATCTTCATATGAGACAAAGTTTTGACAAAAACTAAAATTTTAAAAGTGTTCTGGTCCAAAGTAATAAGCTTCTAGACTATAATTTCAAATAACTGAATTTTATATTCACTGCATTTCTTACTGCATACGACCTTGATACTAATTCCATGCAAAGTGTCCAATATGGACTTTGCTATTTCTTCCCCCCTCCACCCCCCAAACAAAACTGCATTAATGAACAGAGTTTGAGTTGCAAGCTCACTGTGTAAGATGCTGTTTGCAAGGGATGCTGATGAGGGATAAAATGACATTATGATAGCTGAGAATAATGCTAAAAAACTGCAGGCTTATTCTTCTGGAGGTAGTCAGCAGATTTGTAACAGATAACATTAATACTAATGAGACGCACAAAATCTTCTAAATTTTCATGGAAGGATAGAAAACAAAGCAGGATTTTTCCTCAGCATGAAAGACCCTTCTCTTTAATGATTTTTGAAGTATTTATCAGCAATGAAAGCAACCCAGAGCATTCCTCTCCCAGCTGTTGTCTACATCTGAAGATAAAAATGAAAGTCACAGCTGACTGATGAGCTAAATGAAAAGGCTCTTCGCATAAGTACAAGAACTTTTACAGACATCAGCCTTCAGCACAGAATAACTTTCTACTTTTAAAAAATGCCAACTTGTACTATATAAAAGTGATGGTAACGACTTCAAGAGATGCACTAACCTGCATTTTGGGGGTTAACACAAACACAGAATACAAGTGTAAAAGTATCATAAAATACACCAATTTATAAAGACTGAAAAATTATGTATGTGTTCCAGAACGTATTTCCCCGTTTTCTAGTAACTTCATAGTTTCTGGTCAAGATGAGATACCATCATTAATAGTACATCCTGCTGCATAAGTCATGTTGGTTATTTTGCAAAATTTTTATTGTTCTCAGGAACTACATCATCATTGTAGACTGCCAGCACAAATGTAGCAAGACAGTGGCTAGAGTTCCCTTAGGCCCTATTTAGCACCTAAGCCCAACTTTGCCTTATCCCCGCATCACAAGGACAGAAGACCGTGCTGATGGAGGAGAAGAACATGCTACCAGGCTCCCGCTTCCTCATCCCACTTGAAGTGCATGCCTGTGGCCAGTGCAGAAGGATGGGAAGACAGTGACCAGCTGCTCCCATGTGCCCTATGGGCAGATCAGCTTGGGGGCTTTCCTAGGTAGAACCCCAACAGGGTATGCAGCAGGGGCAACTGAAATTCACAGGCATCTTGCATGGAAACTTTCTTTTAAACTGTGGCATGCCAATATTAAGTTACCAAAGTCCTGTATCCACATAGTGTGGGTACACCAAACAGACCTAGTCAGCTCACCAATTCCTGCCTAGCCTCATAAAAGATGTAAATTTACAAACAAAGGCACAAAGCTCAGCTGAGATGAATAATCTGCAAGATTCCTCACTAAATCTGCTGACCTTAGACAAGCAATGTAGTGCTTGTGAGATGGCTCCTTACTTAGTAATCTGTACCACTTAGAGACAAAGTCTCCTTTAAGAACTCATAGAAGCTATTATCAGTGATCCAAAAGCATCTTAATGGAAAGAGGAATTTCTGTAACATAGTTTCATCATTACTGTACTGATTACTACATACTGTACTTCAGCAGTAGCTGCTAAAGAGAGAGCTCTTTTCAAGCAAGTAGAACAATCTCCCAATTTGAGTTACATTCAACAATCAAGGCAAGGGAAAGAAATGGAAATGGGGGCAGCCCAAAAAGAAATTAGGACAAGTGGCCATTTCGACTGGTCTAGTTGTGCTAAAAAACATTTCCACATATCAACTGCTCAGTTTTCTCATACAGAGGAATCATTCTGAACTGATGTGGTATCATATGTATATTCTTAGAAACTGACGATATATATGTATATTCATGTGCATGCATGCACACACACGGATACTCTGTTGAAACAATATCAACCTCAGCAATAACAATTTCCTGAATAAAAGTGGCAGACTTCCAAAGCAGTAGTTCTGAAGATCTTTCCCACTGAGGACTTTCTACACTGTACATTAAATTTCAAACCAATGAACATAAACCAGGATCCATTTATTTTATCTGCAAGCAACCAGAGATGCTCCTGGCAAATAAGGAATTTAGAAGTATTAGGAATTTTTCTTTAACATTCCTATAAAATAAAGGAAGGGCATTCTTCTAAGCTTGTTTACCTAGCTTCTCATCTTCATTTCTTACTTTTATGCAGTATTAAGACTTACTGTTTCCCCTAAATTGCAATGCAACATCCCTATATAAATGGAAAACATTTATTCTGGAGACTTTCTGATTTGTTTTATGGTAGTTAGCAGTCAAAGAACCTTCCATAATCTAGGCAATTTTTAAATGATTTTTAAATGTGTTTCACTGATGAAACAATGGACAGAGAAAAAAATGGCAGAGAAAGGAGGTGTAGGCTTAATTTTGCGGGGAACAGCAGTAAGTATACAGGCATGAAGCCTGTACACCAACTGCCAGACAAAATCCCATGGTTTTAACTTTCAGAGTTGGGAAGACTTTGAAGTTAACAATTTTACAGATGAGGTGTGTTCTCTGGGATGACTGTATCCCTTGCTTGTTATTCATCTTCTCTGCTTTACTGTAGCTACCTTTCTCAATGAGATAGTTAAAAGATTCTGCAAAATGGAGAAATCTCAGGAGAAATAAATAGGCAGTCCACTCTTCCTTAATGCCTAGTTTAATGAAGGTCAGGATAGCTGAAGGATAACACCGACTGCTTGATAAGCTAGGAAAAGAAAAGTGTGAGCGGAATGATATGTATTCACTAAGAGGGCAATGCGTCTTCTCATATCTTAGCTGGGCATTCATTTATTAGAACCACTGCAATATTGAAGACAGACAACACTTGGTCTGTAGGCCAAAAGAAGGACCTGATAATGAAGGTTGCTCCCCAGAAGCATTCCCATTCCTCCTTCCTGAATAGTGTCTCCAGGAGAAAATTTAGCACCACAGTCATGAAAAGCATGTCTGAACAGGATCCCAAAGCTCTTCCAATGAGTAATTAGGAAGGTTCTATCGATCTGGGCTTCATACAGGGACTTTGGTCAATCTCGATGGAAAACAACAAAGCGATGGGATTACCATCATCACCTCTTAAAGGACTGGGAAAAAACAGGTTCATGAATCAGGGTTGGAGTACTGTCCCCTTCAGGCCTTCAACACTTCTACAAAGATTCTTATTTTTAGGAAGCGAAGTGGGAGGATAGATTTCTAAACAAAACAGAAACAAACATAGTTTGGCACAATTTAATTCTAACTGAACTTTTGTTTTCTACTGTTTACCTACAATGTCTTATTTTCTCCTAGATACTTTCATGCTGACTACTTGATTAACTAATTCACTATTCATCAGGTTATGAAAATAGTGTAAGTGGGCTGAAAACAGAACAGTTCATTTTCTTTTAACAGCTGCTGCCTATTGTTGACCAATTTCAGTACAACAGTGTTTTCATCCTCCTACTTCAGCTGGAATCACCAGCTTCTTTCACTATCTTTTAAGACTAAGAATATGCTATTGGCTTATTGTATACATATGTTAATTTGGTAATCTGGTAATAGAAAATTGTTTTTAAGAAAACTGCACAATAATCAGTAACATATGATACCAAATTAGACTAAAATCTCAGGACAAAAAAATAAAGCAAGAAATAGTTGTTAAATTGTATCCATCACACATTTCGATTCACAGAGAAATGTTTCAATATTCTGTAGCTCACCTTCATCACTACTGGCTGCCTTCTTTACAAAAAACACCAGAGAACATGAGCAAATTTATGGTGGCATGATATGGAGTATGTTTCTATTTACTAACAAGTAAGCTAGGAAAAGATTTCATAATACTACAATATACTTTATGAGAAATACTGCAAGCACAGTATACTCGGGAACAGTGTTCTGAGCCATCATTATATGTACGTAGACGTAATGCAGTATCATTACCAATAATGTGCAGAAACTATATTTAAATAACTGGACATAATCTGATTTAGCTAAAGTCATTACTAGAATTTGTCCAGGACCTACTGGCTTTCCCTTCTACCAATAAAATTACTCAAAAGTGCTACAGTGAAATGATACAATTAAAATTAGAAACTTGTGATAGTGTGAAATCTGCCGAAAGGCATAGCTGACACAGCCCTAAATGATATAGTAAATTCCACATGCATACGCTGTTTACTTGTGGTATAGAAGGAGCAGATATATTATGATCACAGCTGCTACTTTCTCAAAACGTACTTTTCTTACTATCCCTTCCATTACACAAGAAATACTGCTACAATTCAGAATCTCAGAAACACAGAGAATCAGATGGGGGG
>NW_008795909.1:14346942-14353847 GCF_000699145.1 Aptenodytes forsteri
GGGGGGAAATCAGACCAATGTTAGTATCAACTTTGCTGTTGGATTCTATTTGACATCTGACAAAGAAAATACTTTGACTACTCTTGAATTTCAAACTTTATGCTTGCCAAAATAAGCATTAGATTAACAACAACAGAAAAGATACTATTAAGTGCAGTTTTTAAAAGACATCTGCTTTATTTTAAAAGAAAATATTTTTATTCCTCCATAAATAGTATCTGTTACTGAATAAATAGTATCTATCTATTACATGCTAAATGAGACCAGAAAGCCTTCAAAAGGCAGGAAAAACAAGACCAGAATATTCTAGTAACCCAGATCACTACTTGGTAAATACTGGGTCAGAATCAATCTGATAAAATACTGAATTATGACACACTATACATTACTGCATCTCAGATCATCTTTCCAAGAAATCCAAATGTCATCACGTCATGAACAGTTCTGGTTCAAAACATTATTTCTGAAGAATACATCTGCAGCAACAATCGCTGCATTCTTAAATTTTACTTCCTTACAAGTGCAGAAAGAAAAATCAAAAATATCTACTACAGTGACATAAAAGAATAAAATAGCTTGTTAAAGGAGCAATGGAAAGAGTAACAAAAAAAGTTGCAGGTGAGTAGGAGAGTGCTCCATAATGAAAGTTTTTTATGGGGGAGATGTTAGAAAATTTGTCTCAGCTGAAACATCTTTAGAAAAAAAAACTAAGAAAAATTAGTAAGAACGCACAATGACCAGATGATGTTCTCTCAAAATGTTTAAAGAAAGTATGACATGAAACTACTGAATTATTAACTGTGATGTGTACTGTCTCATTTAAAACCATTAAACACAAAGACCTTACCTCTGCCTCAGAAAGTTCTTGAGATGAGGACTACTGGATCCATGTACTATGCATTTATTTCGCTGCCTATACATCCCCTACTGGTCAGTGTTAGAGCTAGGATTGGGGGCTTGATGCTGTAACCCAGTACAGCTGTTATAATTTGCTGTTCCTACATTAAGGAAAATCTTGCTAAAACAGAGCTGCTTCTAGCATGACCAAGTTAATTTTGGGGCACATCCAAACTGCAAGAAAAATCTTGACATTTAACTTCCAACTAATAACAATGCTTAAATTATTAATAAAAATAACTTCTAGTCCTTTTTAGAGGCATGAATGCTTGTTAAATTTACATAAAAACAATGTATGCAGACTAGAAATCTATACCTCAGAACAAACACGTTGCTCTATTTTACGCTGATATATATACGGTTTTGTAAAATAAAAACAAAACTAAGTGCTTGATTCTGCCCTTTGGAAGATCTGTGTCTGTCCAAGCTGAAAGGTCTCCAATCACTATGCACAATTAGGACAGCAGAATAAAGGCCAGATTTAGCCCTCCAAACAAAGAATTTCTAAGCATGTCTTTGATTTTTTTTTCTTACAGTTATTCCCAGCAATGAAAGTCACTACAAACCACACAGCGCACACTTTACTGCTTGTTGCCACTTATACAAAATCACAGCTAGCAACTATAAGCTAAAATATGTGATATTTTTCTTAACTCATGCACAACACGCTTGAATAGACATAGCATCAAATTATCAAGGAATCATTGCATGTATTAATGGAAAATATAGCAGCATCCAACTATTACTGAAGTTAAGGGAAACCATGCACCATTTTTAATGTATTTTGAAGTGTTTTCAAGTGTTATTTTTGTCATTGAAATCTCACTATTCATAATAATCTATTAGTATGGGAAGAAAAACTGCATTAGGAAAAGCTATAGAATAAGATGTGCCAGAATCCAACTATTTTGGTAGAGTAACACATGACCAACTTACAAATTAGGAAATCAATTCTCATAAATTTTTATCAACCTAACAGTTACTGACAGAATAAATTCCGTCATGAAGCCATGACATTTATCAAAAATTAATCCACTCTGATTTTTCCCTCTAATTTTTTTTTTATAATTTTGCTGTAACACGTACCTATCTATACGTTTTCAAAGGTGAGTGAATTCTTCAATCTTCTTCTGGGGAGCACAGCCTTGTGTTTAGCCTTAGGAAAGAGTTAACTAGATGCAGCAAAGCATCCATAATAGAGTTAATACTACAAATGGCAAAATATAAACTTAAGCTTAGATAAGCTGCTTCTGATTTGAAAACAGGTACAGTAGCTGAATTATGAAGCTAGTTATTTAGAAAGGCAAGTTCCATGTACAATATCCACGATCTAGGCTTGGCTTAAAAAAGTACAATCCCTTGAGACTGTATATCCTACTCAGTTATAAGAATTCTAATATTTAATTAATTACAATCTGAAAGGTGAAAACTCGCCTGCTCCATGGGAGTCAGGTATTTTCATGTGATCATAAGACCACAGCAGTTTATCACTCTTTAGCTAAGTCATTATACTTCAAGTATTCATGTTTAACACATCTTAACTGCAAGTAAAACGCATTAATTTAAAACATGAGCAGCCATCAAAAAGGTGGCAGAAGGTGATTCACTCTGCAACTGGGGTTGTCTAAGAGCAGCACCCAATCATTTCTAATCAAGTCAATACACAAAGAGATACAAAGACTGGTTCATATTTAGTTTAAGGATAAACAATAATTTTAAAATAAAAATTTCAGTCTCAGTTTTATCTTCTAGATAGAATGATAATATTCTTTAATGTTTTAATACACTTCATATTTCTTTTTTCACCTACAAACCAAACCTATAAAATCCATTTCTAATGAAGCATGTACCACCATCACTACTGCTAAGCTGCCAGATTGTTAAAATGCAGAAGACACTCAAATCTTCAAGCAATGCAGCTTCATCTGTAACACACACACAGAAGTCCAGAACCTTTGACTTCTTCAAAAGAGAATTACATCTCAAAACAGAATAAGCCCTTTTAACTTCCCTTTCTAAGTCAAGATAAACGCTTATAGTTACCCCTTTTTCATTTTTAGAGAAACAAATATTTCACCACAAACATAAAAAATTAATATAGTAACATTCAAATTCAAGGACTCAACTTCAAGGATTTTCTTTCATTCCAGTAGGGCTTTAACATGCACTATTCATGACAGGAGTAACAGCAAGTAAAAGTGAGGAAGCGTTTGCAATTTTGCAAATCTTTGCTAAAATACATGATCACAGCTTTGTAGGGTGCATCCTGAAATGCCCCTGCATACAATAAACCCATGGACTTTAAACTCATGGACTTTTTACTCATGGTTACTCCTCCAAAGCTTTAGAGAAGAAAGGATAGGAAAACTTGTGCTCTTATACCCTAAGATTTCCCTGTCTTGTCTTCACATACTGAAAAGGGGTTACAAATTGCACAATGCAGAAACAGCTGATGTTTCATGGTCACCTTACATGCCAAGTGCTGAACCCTGTGTTGGAGTGTCTAGCACCCTAATTTGTCCTTCACATTTGCCAGGGACTTATTTTGAGATTATTGGCTAATAATAGGACAGGCTATATATCTCAAACACAAACCCTTCAAAATGCCATACTGGAAACAAGAGTCTGATAAAAAAAAAATTAGTTTTGTGGTATAAAACGGCCATATTCACTTGCATTTTTAATAGTTTGAAGAGGATTTAAAGAAGATTTTGTGGGTTTAAACTTTTTCTACCACATTCAGCAAAAGTGTGGTTTACACATTTGGTAGAAAAGTTTGATGATCTCTTCTAGTAACTAAATTCTCTTCACATGATTTATATCTTCTGGCATGCACTTCGGCACATAGGTTTGTTTGTTTGTTTTCCCTGACTTACAAACAAAATTAAGAGTGCAAACATTCATCTTACAAAAATAAATAAATTCTGCACTCCAAAGATCCCAAATCCAAATATTGAACTACCTACACGTAAAATTTGTTCTTTATTAGAGATGAAACTTTTGAGTAAGAATGTTAAAGAGTTCTGTACTTCTGTAAAAGCAAATTCGGAAGTATTTTATAGTTTTAGTAGTATTTCACAAAGTCACATATCAAAGAAAATAACATTACTTTTTATGCCCCATCCCAGGAAGTGTTCAAGGCCAGGTTGCATGGAGCTTTGAGCAACCTGGTCTAGTGGAAGGTGTCCCTGGCCATGGAGGGGGTTGGAACTAGATGATCTTTAAGGTCCCTTCCAACCCAAACCATTCTATAATTCTATCTTTTTATACTAAGTGGTAAAATATGGAATTTAAACTAACATTTCTGAACACAGAATCTTGCTATCCAAAAAGACTGCATTGGTCTTGCAACTTGAGGCTGACACATGGGCCAGTTAAGCCTTTTTCAGCATCACCACCTCGACTTAAAGATACCCTCTTTATAGGCAAAATAGGCATTTTCAAAGTACACTTTTACGAAGTAATCTAGCTACAAAATAACGCATCTACTTTTCTTACATATGTAACCATATTCTTTAGAAATACATTTATATTGATAAATGTTGTATGAAGGATACTGATGCATCCTTGACAATTTATCACTTCTCTAACGATTAGAAAATAGCTGTTGTACAGGGGGCCCTTAAGCACAGAGCTTTAATCCATCTCTTCAAATACTTCCAGTATCCTCAGCCCAGAAATCTATAGTTTTCTTAACTCAGTCAACATGATCAATTTGCCTGAAGGTTATCAGCTAACATATTTATATTTTGTAACCTCTACACTTGTTTAAAGGCAAGAAAAGGACAATTCTAATGTGCTTACAATCCATGTTACTTAACCCTTCACTGGAAACCCTCCGTTCACTGAACACCCATTCATGTCAGGGCCTCAAAATTATCTGTAAATCTTCACCCTATTTTCACTGGAACAGAACAAAGCGTGTGCAAGACAATCTAGCATAGCCTTATCTTTGTTCAAAGAATGGATCAAGCTCATTCAGATTATTTATTAAAATGTGCTGTCATACCACATTAAAATATACCAACTTTGTGCAGTTGCTCTTTTAAGTTCATTTTCTTTTCATTAGCCTTTCCAGTTGTTGCTTTTCTTCTGATACTTTCTGAAGCAGTCTCATTCACAAACATGGACAAAGGGGACTAGATAAACCCCTGCACAGAGTCCCTATGTGGACACTAATTCCAATAGTCAGTGCTCTTCACCCCCACCGCCCTTACTGTGCAACACTTCAGAAGACAGTTTATCTAATCCATGCTTTAACTGATTAGCTAACTTTCCTGAAAGTTTCCATGTAAAAAAAGTCTCCAGAATTCTATTTCTCCCACAACTTTTGTCTGAAATTAATTTCCTACCCTGCACTTAACGCCCTATTCTTCCTACTTCATACTACTTTATTTCAAACAATTACTATTACAAAAATGAAACTTTTATCCACTTAGTTTTTGGCTTACTCCACAAGCTAAAGTCCTTACACCATTCCAGAATTTGCACTGACCAGTATCTAAACAGAGGGGTAGACACAACACCATGCAACACCTCAGCCCTAGCACTCATTGAGTAAAATGAGTACTAAGGTCCTGTATTTGAACTTTCATACATATATTTAAAATAATTATTTGGGGCTAAGAAGGATGTAATATTTGGATCAATAGTAATGTTGCTGCAAGGGTTTTTAAAAATACCCTTGTTATCCATGTGTCACATGGTCATGCTAAAAACACCTTCAGTGGTACCATTCCCACCAGACGGACAGTTCACATGAGCTTATTTGTGAACACTACAAATATCACGCTTTCTTTTGCTATGTGCAGTTTCTGCTGAATGGGATGTTGCCTGCCTTGGTTTCATTCACAGAGGACCTGTTCAAGGAAGTCACTGAACTTCCCACCAAAAAAACATTGAGGGGTGCTTGTGCTACTAATATACCAAATAGAAGCTTAACATTAGCATTTTCAGATACACATGAAACACCGTATGGAAGCTTACTGTATCTTCTGAGACATTTAACATTAACTCCCCCAAATTTCCTTTCCTACTGCAGTGACATTTAGGTAAACAGCTTTTGCTGTATCACTATGGGAACAGTGTCTGTTCCTTCTGTTCCTATATTGCCACTACCAATCACTTTTTCTTCGCCAAAATTTGCTGCCAAAACATTCTACGTTCTCAAACTTAAAATATACCCTCTGACAACAAGATTCACCAGAAAGCGTTCACCAGAAAGTCAGCCAAACCATTTCCAAATAAGGACAAAATAAACTGTTTTAAGAGAACTCCCTAGATCTTATTCTATGCTTCATATGAACTTTATCACCATATCTGAACATTTCACAGCATGAAACTTACTTTTCCTTTTGATATCCTTTTAGAGAAGAAACCTATTCCATAGGTGGGAAACTAAAATACTAAAAAGATAAATAGCCTGATCCAAGAACACACAAGAAGCTAGGGGCAAACTAAAAAATTCAATGCTCATTTCTGAAGTTCCTGGCTAGCATCTTACCTACCTTCTCTTACCCTTTCCACTATAGCAACAAACTATTTTATTTCCTTAACCTGCATAATTCAGTGTTTCTCTTAGAGGAGACAAGCAGTTCTGTAAGCATGAAAATTAATAACGCTTCATCCTGCAGCCTGGCATTGGTTGATGGGTTTTGGTATGAAACGTGGGCTCCTGCTGCAGCCTGCCTTTGGGGGAAGGACGGAACACAAAGTTTCTCTCTTCCTGTTCTCAAAAAACATGTAAAAATAACTTTGAAAACTTTGTTTCCGCTGTATTTGGTTGAAATCGGATGCTCTCAGAAGTTAGAGATCAAAGAGATACATTGATATACATGTATATTGAGGAATACAGAGAAATTGTCCAAGCAGCCAGGGATCAGGTTAGGAAAGCTAAAGCCCTGACAGAATTAAATCTGGCCAGGGACGTCAAGGGCAACAAGAAAAGCTGCTATAGGTACATCAGGGATAAAAGGAAGACAAGGGAAAATGTGGTCCCTCTCCAGAAC
>NW_008795909.1:14355499-14359474 GCF_000699145.1 Aptenodytes forsteri
TGGACTAGATGACCTTTAGGGGTCCCTTCCAACTGAAACTATTCTATGATTCTATGATACGTATAGCATGTGACTGCAAAAGCTTCTTTTTTTTGCTTCCCCCCCCTTTTTAATAGGAAGCTCCTGGAAGAACAACCTTAGCTACATCACAACTTGTGGCCCATGTATTTTTCATCTACATTGATAAATGCTTTCAGCCATATAGTGCTTAGGGAAAGCATAGATGAGAAGCAGCTGGTAGTCTTTTACTACATGAGACAAAGTCCTTTAAAAAAGTCACAAATCTAACCTATGCTGACAGACTAGGTCTGTGCATGCTCAGTCTACCTATGCTCAATCTGCATTAACTACGGGTGTTAAGCTTGCAAAGCTTCCAGCGAGTTTCACAGTTCAGGGTAAGGTGGTCTTATTATATTAAGAATACAGACAGCAGGCATGTCTGGTCTTACGACGGGCTTACACCAACACACCCATGACAATGCAAACATAAAACTGAATCATTAGCCAGAAAAATAACATGGCCTCTGCTGAAACCATGTTTTAGGGAACTTCAATTAAATGTGATAGTTTCATTATATTTAAGACAATATGTAAAACATTTTAAGTACCATTCAATTTGGTACTAGAATGTAAAGAAACTTTCTGTTCTATACAATGCCTCGAGAATTATGGAAGCTGAGGCACTTCAACAAGAGACAGAGCTAGCTGCCTTGCAGTACGAATGCACGCCAGTCACAGAGACTTTGTACCTGGAAGTATTCATCTTTGCTCTAGCAGTCAATCAGAGCATAAACTATAGTAAGCATCATTTAATACCATGAGACTTTTAGATACAGTTGGGTTAAATATTGTTCCTTTTTATTCCTGAATTTCTTAAATTTAGTTTTTCTGAAGTCTGTGTCAAGAGATTGAGCCTTATTTTAATAAATGTACAAGATCTATATAATCTGGTAGGTTGTTTTCTTTCAGCTTCTTCCCTTGCTATAGCAAGAAATAAATTATTGAACAATAAAAGCTACCTGAACTCGGAACTAGTAGGTCTTCTTGGGATGAAGATAAGCACATAATTACTTAAATATCATTTCATAACTGAATTATGCCACACATCATTGGTATGTGTTTTAAAGGATTGTGGATGAGTATTTGAAAAAAATAAGTAATGGCATCATAATAAATCCATCAGAGTGAAAACTGCACTAACAAAATGTCTGATAAACATAATACAGCTTTGGGGTATTTGCTACTCGGTACCTTGGAAGGACTGCATTTTTCCAATTAGCTGAGTGGCATAAGATGCGATCTTGCTGGAGGCTGCTGCACTGCTGCAGCCACTGTCAGTCAACCCAGAGAAGTATAATTAAACTACTGAACCTTACTAATGAACTTTTCTTATGTTTATGTTCTTACATTGCAAAGAGCTTTCCAGCCTTTATGCCATACAAACATAACTGGCTCTGTATGCTCCTTTGTGCCACTGGATCTTCCACAAAATTTTACTGAAAGAAAAGCTGGTAGTTCAGTACGACAGGTTTAAGCTGTCAGGTGTGATAAAATTCAACATACCACCTGTTTTGTACCATATGAGAAAAGAACGACCAAAACAATTGGCCAAATGAATCTTTGGGCTGAACTACTTTCCTCAATTAAGATACATCAAATATTAGTTTCTTAGAAAATATGCAATAAAAATA
This sequence comes from Aptenodytes forsteri, assembly GCF_000699145.1. Classification (NCBI taxonomy): domain Eukaryota; kingdom Metazoa; phylum Chordata; class Aves; order Sphenisciformes; family Spheniscidae; genus Aptenodytes; species Aptenodytes forsteri. The sequence goes on from NW_008795909.1 coordinate 14,357,191, forward strand.
AATTTGATGATTAAATTCTGATCTTCTGCAAGTTCTTTGTCTAACATCATCCCTTCTGCTATACTGACCAACACTGATCAGTTTGTATTATGTGATTTACTACAGTAACAAATAGCAAGATTCAGATTCTTAATAATGACATCAAAAGGTATAATTCTACAAGCTTTCCAACTTGTAAGCAGCTCTCTACCCACATGAATAGTGACCACTGTGAAAGCCATCATGTAATGGCAACAGAGGAGTTAGACACTGCCCAAACTTTTAGCTATGCAACAAAACTGAAAATGTACTCACATAATACCTTTTAATATTAAATAAGAGGAAAAAATCTTGGTTCATAACTATATAAATCCACGCAAATCAATCTAATCATCATTTCAAAGTTTTATATTGCTATCAATCACTACAGTATTATTCTAGAATAATACTCCCTACTAACATTTAACAGGCAAATGATGTATCCTGGTCAACTGTGTTGATTTCATTGAAAATGTTATTTTCATAGTTAAATTTTGAGCATAAATCTCAAATCTTTATTTAAAGTTCGCTTTCAAATGCTGAAGTCAAGCACCTAGGTTTCTGTGAAGAATCACACTGTTTAATCAAGGCATTCTTCAAGAAGAATGGAACTCTAAAAGCACTTTTCGTAAAAATAACTATGAAAAAACACAAACAACAGTAGGCTACTAAGCGGTGCTACCAAGTGAACTTTATGCAAGCAGGAAGTAAGGGCATGCTCTCAATCGCCTCTGAAGGGGGAGGGGCAGATGATATTGTATTTCCAATTCATTAAATGAAAATTTTATTGCAGAGGATTACACAAAAAACCTAACACTGAAAAGAAAATCCATCTTAGTTAACATTCTCCCACTATCACTATATATTCATTTAACCTTTCTTCATGGCCCCGTCCTTCCAGATGGCCCAGCAAAAGAAAGGTTTTGGTGCATGACAGCAGGATAAACAAATTTGAATTCTTGCAAAATGAATGGTAAACCAAATCACACATTCAATCAACCATCACTGAAAACAGTTTGTCATTAAAGCTCACCAGATTAGAAAATACATTTTAGTCGATCTTAACAGCTACATGAGTCTTTTGAAGTACCCAGGGACTGGCTTTTCAAAAGCACCCAGAACTTCTCAATTTCTGCTCAAATTAAGAAAGCAAGCCTTGACCAGCATTTTCAAAAGCCATGGATCCCGAGGCTGTGGTATTTCAAGACACAGCGCTCACACACACGCAGACCATATAAAAAAACCCCACGGTTCTCAATGCATAATATGCTTTTTATATGAAACATGTTTTCAAAAGAAAGTAAACACCCATATTCTGCATAACCTAGAGTTTTAAGACAGGTTTTATAAGGCAAATCCAAGTAATATTTACGGCAATCTACTTTTGGTATGGCACTGATACATGGCAACATGTAAAGATTCTCAATTTTATGTGTTCATTTTTTGAGTAAAAACTTCAGAAACAATTTTCAGGGTTTCCTTTCATATAGCAGCTATTGTCAAGGAATAAAACTGTAGATTAGCATTTTGTTACATTTACATGCTCAATATTGGAGGAAATTAGTAATTCACATAGTTTACATACAGTCCATAAACTGGTTTTATAACCTAGGTTTGTTCATGTTTTTTTCAGAGCATTTAAAAATCAACTTTTACTCTATTCCAATAGTTTGTATGAAAAGTACAAACTTCTCCCACTTATCTTAAATGCTCACTATAGATTTGAATTACAATTTTAATGTCAAATCTACTTTCCCACCAACCATTCAACCGATTAGTAACTAATAAGATTATTCTGTGTATTTGGAAGGACATAGATTTACTTTTACTGTGACCAGTCTCTAAAGTTTTGCAGGCATACCTTTATCAAGCAGGGACTAAGGGAAAAGAACGGGGCAGGGGGGAAAGGGGAGAGGGGCACATCGGGCGGGGAATCACTGCTCTTCACAGCACAATTAAACCAGGGGAAAAAAAAAGCCTTCTACCAGTGCAGCACTATTCTGTTTGGGAGACTGACTTTAGGCTATAATAGAAAAAGAACTCTTTCTGGTGTATGCTGTATCTCCCTAGGCAGTTTGCCAGTGAAGCACTACCAGCAAATCTTTAAGGAGAGACAAGCCCTTAGTAGGAATTCCCCACAGGAACAAGCTTGCAACTTTGAACAAAGAAAAACACTTCCTTTCATATGGGAATGATTAAGTACATCCTTTTGTAAGGCCTTCTGGTTTGGATAACTGAGAAGCTATCTCCTGCATTAAAAAAAAAA
>NW_008795909.1:14359709-14370637 GCF_000699145.1 Aptenodytes forsteri
ATTAAACCAGGGGAAAAAAAAATCCTTCTACCAGTGCAGCACTATTCTGTTTGGGAGACTGACTTTAGGCTATAATAGAAAAAGAACTCTTTCTGGTGTATGCTGTATCTCCCTAGGCAGTTTGCCAGTGAAGCACTACCAGCAAATCTTTAAGGAGAGACAAGCCCTTAGTAGGAATTCCCCACAGGAACAAGCTTGCAACTTTGAACAAAGAAAAACACTTCCTTTCATATGGGAATGATTAAGTACATCCTTTTGTAAGGCCTTCTGGTTTGGATAACTGAGAAGCTATCTCCTGCATTAAAAAAAAAATGGGAAGTTATTTTTGCAGTGTCATTAACTGAAACCTGTAAAACTAAGTTGCAGACCACCTTCTCATAGTCTTGCATGCCAAACAGCCATTTTCATCTGTGCTGAAGTAGCTAGATCCTAAGTTGTATTGGGGCACATAAAATAAAGAAGAACAAGTACTAGTCTTATGTTATTCCCAAACCTCTACAAACCCAAGTGACCCTTCTACCAGTTGGAAATTGCCAGTCATCTTGGTCATCTTTTTCTTTCAGGAATGTCCCTTTTCCTAAGCAAGAGTGTGAAATAAAATTTCTGTTTCGTTCTCCACTAGAGATGGACTTGACACATGCAATTACGTTTACCAAAAAAAATTCAAGAGCTATTTCATTCTACTGGTATAGCGCAGAGCAGACAGAATAGCCTAGGAACTGGCTGTAGGACAAAGTGGGTGTAAAACACTACCAACTCAGAATTTTCATCTATTTTGCAGAGGTGTGCATTACAACACAAAGGAAAAAAGTTTTCTAAATACATGATCTGCACTGATAAAAGTCAAAGCAATCCATAATAATTAGCTAATGCATACTACTGGAAGTCTTGGGCTGCCAGTAATATAAAAAAATTGAAATATGAAGATAGGGCTGAGTACAGCATTATAATATTTTTTTAATAATTCCCTTGCAGAAGTGTCATCTATTAAGGAATTCTTGCAGTTGTGCAAAGCTTACTTACTAATGCATACTGTCTCACCTAAAAACCAAACAGCTTTACTACTAATTTTCAGAAAGGTAAGTCAGGCTGCTCCAGTATTTAAATAGTTACTTCATGGTTTTTTGAATGAGAAAATAGATGCCAGGGTAATCAATGTACATTAAAAATAGCAAAAAAAATTATCAAAACTATCCCTCAGAGCATTTACATATGCATATAGACACAAACACTGATGAGGAGATAATTCAAGCCTCTTCATTTTTAAGCCTGTGTGAAAAGAAAAAGGACAGTTCCTAACATGTATTTTTTACAAAATTAAACTACTGACTTTCTCTCAGGCCCTCCTGACTACTCATACACAGAGCTATAAATACATTTCACTGACTTGAATCAACATGCAACATAAAATTCCTGTGGTATATCAGTTACAATTAGATCCAATATTTTTGAATCTTTTTTCAAATTAAACTTAATGACATTTTCCCTTACAAAGAATTAATCTAGTGCCTTTAGTACCAGTAGTTAGGTGCTTGGCTAAATACACACAAAATATTGTAATGTCTCCATCATGTTTACCCGCATGCAAAATGAAGTATTTTCAGTAGAGTCCAAATTATCTTGCATCTTTCCTCAAAAGTTTACTTGGGTGACTTTTATACCAGCTAGCAGAGACATTAGGAGAGAGCATTAGCTAAGAATCCAAAAGTAGAAAAAGATCGGAAACACACTAACAAAAAGTTATTTAGACTGGAAGATGTTCTAAGTGAGGAGAGACACACACAGGCCTCAAAGACCCCTGAACTGAAAAAGTAAACACAGCAAAGACAGTAGATATACGTGGAAGTCTTTCTAAAATACATCATAGAACATTTAGCAATTAAACAGAAATCTTTAATAAATAATTCTAAATGTGGTTAAAATTAATAATATTCTACAACAATATTTTCAGATAAGCTATGTATAAAGGATAACTAGGTGCAAGGTAGAAACCAAAAACCTTTTCAATGGGTGGATTAATTAGTCATGTGGCCTTAGAACTGAATGAGTCATGGGGTTGCTAATGAGATAAGGATAGGAAGCCTGACACCTCTAAATCAAGAGTTCAACCAGTTCTTCTCAGAGTACTCTCCTGCTGTGCCCTAGATTGAAGGCACAACTAACAGTTCAGGGACAACAGGGGCTTTCCTAATGCTGGAAGCACTGAAAAATCCACCTAAATCTACTTACAGAGGAAATCTTTGCCTGAAAAATAGGACACAAACAGTTACCTTTCTGTAGCAGCGTCCCCCCACTATGGCTCTCCCAGTCCCAACTGCCTGGGAGAAACAAGAGGTGTCCAGGACCATGACCTCACTTGCTCTGTAAGCACAGGCTGGAGAGACCTTCTTATAATGCAGCACCTCACTCAGAGGGTTCCCCAGTGACAACAGTAGTCAGAAACAAGGCTGAAGAATCCTGCTATCAGGGACATAGAGTCTTTAATTATCATCAGGTTCCAGCCCTTTATGCATTAGGGTCAAGCCCTTTACTCACATGACTTTGCACTTGCCAATTTGCTGTAATTTATGCAAGTAAGTCTCCCAAAATGCACAGGCTGTCAATCTCTTCTCAAGTAGAATGGTGTCACCAGCGAAAACCTTCAGGGTCTAGTCACAATAGATGCAGTACACCCAAAGCAGACTCAACTCAAACTTCAGGGGTCTAGTTTTCATAGACTTAGTACACATGCCGTCTTATTGTTCACATTTAGTTATTTAAAAAAAAAAAACAACCACCAAAACATCTTAATCACGGCCAAAATCCAGACTCATATTGTGCCAGTCTGCCTGCACATTGTAAAGAAGCCCAGTGCTAGCCAGACCAATGGGAAAGTCAGTAGGAGGCAAAGCACAGGAGAACAGAACATGGTACAGCAGGATGATACAAGAAAGAGCATTGAGGTGTGAGAGTGAGATAGAGTAAAACATGCTGCAGATGAGGACAAATAGAAGAGTAAACACAGAGGGAAGCCAGAGGGCAGAGACAAAAGATAGCAAGAAAGAAAGGAAGGAATGGGAAGTTAAAGACAAAAGACATGAAGGGAAATAACACAGATGGGGGAAAAAAAATTGAAAAGACAGAAACAGAAGATAGATATAGACAGGAAACCCATCCTGCCAGAAACTGCTTCTTATCAAGCTCAGACAAGAAACACTGCCAAAAGAAGAGCTGAATCAAGCATGGAAAGTTCAGATCACCTGAAACTTCTGAAGGCAGATGAAAGAAACTACATTAAAATATGAACGAAGTAGTGAGCTTATGAGGATTTCATCCCAGAGTACACCAGCCCTGTTCTGCTGTAAGAGGAAAAAAAAAATTTCTTTGGTTCAATAATAGTTTCACACATCTACTTGCAGAAGAACTGGGCCCACTTGTGAAAGAATGTTAATTGATTAGGGACTAATTATTAAGTAGAATTCGGGATCAAGTTCAATAACTGTTTTTAACATTCATTAGTCTGTATTGCACTCTATGCAGTACAGAAATACATGACAAAACTGGTCCATTCAAAGTAGAGAAGATCCCTTCCTCCTGCCTCTCCCAGCACACACCAGAGACACACGTCAAGGTGTTTTTAGACAAAGGATTAGATAAACTTTCCCACAGAACACAGGACTAACACTGGCAAGTGGTCAAGCACAGTCCAGTCTGAATTTAATTCTTCACTTCTGCTTTGTTTGAAATGCATTGTTTTGTATCACCCAGTACTAACACATCATTCTTGAGAGAGAACAAGGATGACCATGAATCCACTGTGCAAGAAGATAGCTGTAGTGCACCCTCTACTCTCAGAGAATGGCAAAAAGGCAAAAGAGAATCTAAGCTTGTCTACTCAGAAGATGAAGAGACAGACAAAAAAACTAATAATGAAAGAGACTCCTATCCTACATCAGTGATTACCATCTGCTTAATTTAGTCACAGATATCATGAAGAAACCCTTTCTTACTTCCCTAAGTTATCAGAAGTATCTCATATCTCATATAGCATGCTGCTGGCTCTATCACAGAAACTTCAATAATCACAACTTGCATCTCAGCCAAGATGAGTGACCAACACAGAAACACACAATTGTCCCATCCTTACACTTAGCCTGTACTGTCAATTTTCTGTAAGTCTACTGTTCCAAAAACAAGGGTGTGGAACCTTCCCACAGACATCTCTTAAGATATTAAAGATTAAAAATTGACTCAAATTCAAGAATAACAGATACCCAAGATACATCTTATTTTTAAAAAATACATAAATATGCATACATTTGATTTACTATTTCTCTTAAGATACATCTACCTGTTTCTTAAAATGTCTGTTATATTTTTGGTTAATTTGTGCTAAAATTTATTTTGCCATTACTACTGCAACGTGTAACTGACTGTGTTGATTAGACACCACATGTTGAAACATTCATGAGAAAGCAAGAACAGGGCTCACTCACAGCTCAACCAGCGGTTAGGTGGTTGACATACAGTCAGTGTTTCACTGGCTCAGTCACAGGTGAAGACAGACTCAGAAACTGTATCTCAGGTTTCTCTTACAAGTCTTGGAAATTCCATCATACAGAAGCTGTTTTCTAACATCCCATCACAAAGGGGAATGAATACGTGTTCTGCATGTACACCCTTGGATTGAGGTTGCCACTGTAGACTTCCTGAAGTCATAAACACTTCGACTGCTCAACTTCTCACATATGCAGTCTTCTCCCTAGCCCAAGCAAAACTGGAAAAGTTTCCATTTCTAGTTCCCACTTAGCAGTGTTCCACTGGTTTTTGCCCTCTTGTACCATTGCTTCCTCTTTCCACACCTGATTACAAGTCACGTATATTTTGTATTCATGAAAAAAAATCCACATGCATATTTAATTTTTCTGTTTACAAATTAAAAAAAATATGAGCCAGTTCAGCTAGCTGATGGAAAGCAATTAATCTATTCAACTCAATGAAGCAAAATTGATTTACCCCCTAAGAACCAAGCCCTAGCTATAATATCCACATGCAAACTAAAATTTATAAAGCTGAACTTTTGGGGTTTACATAATGAGGAAGTGAAGGCACTGGAGGCAGACCATGTTCCTGTTCCTCACTCTGGTCTCTCCTCCCCCAAGACACTAAATGATACAAGTGCTGCAATCTGTACAGTGTCAATGGATGCCTGTGTCCAGAGAAGGAAAGGGGGGAGAAGGGGCTATGGGGTTGATAGGACCAAACACCTGGGCTGGAAGGAGAGAGGAAATTATCTTGTTCTCCTCAACTTTTGAATTTGAATTAAAGCCAGAGTGGGGTACAGTCTCCTAGCAAGATCAAACTGGCAATGTAGGGCTCATGGAAGACAAACGTCTACATGCAGGGGGCTAAAATCCTACCAAACCTATTCATAAGATTTAATACTGATTTTTAAGATTTGGTCTTTTTTAAAACCAGTATCACAAAAGATCTGAACAATATTCAATCTCTACTTCCACTGTAAGACAACTGACAGCTCTCTCTCTCAAATATATATCTATACACACACCTCAAGCATCAGAAAATGCATGCTCAAGCAGGTTCCCAAGCAAGCCTGAGGATTTCTAACTCGGCTCTTCTATGATATTCCCTCTCAGTACACTTGTATCCACACTAAGAGTTCAACAAAGGAAGTGGGTCTACACTAGGAAAAATGTCAGCGAAATGCTAGAGGAAGATACATGAACCCGGATCACCGGTTAGTGTATTTCATTATGTAGAACCTTAGTCATAAGAAAAGCCAATGCTGCTCATTCCAGAACTATTTATTTTATTAGATTAGGTACACAGGATGTGCCTCTGTGTTCCCTTACCGGGCTTAAATCTGTCCTAGCACCTTAAAGTAGGTTGTCAGGATAAATTCTGTTCTCTGAGCAAACTTAGTGGAATTACTCAATATCAATATAAACAGGATGCAAATTTAAATGGGAATTTGAGAGAATTTAAATGGCCAAGTAAACTTTATATACATATAATTGGGGGTGTTCAAAAACCTTTCTACTTAAAATGGATAAGGATCTTTTACTAAAAAAAATTTAATTTATTTTTACTTAGACTAACCTGGCCACATTAGCTAAAAAAAGAAAAACCATCAGGGATGAAAATGTCCATTTCTTTCTAAATACTAGCGCACTGCAGAATTAGGTCAGAAATACCAGATGTTAGCCTAACAAAACTAATGCTAAAAACATTTCTTTCAAAATGATTAGCCTCTGACACAAGTAACTGCTTTTACACTTTATATGTAATGCTTTATGAAATTAGTTATTAGCGGATCTCCTGGTGGATTGACAGCTATGGAGATTTGTGCCCTGAATTTCTCAGGGGAAAAAAAAAAGAAAGGAGAGATAAAGACTGCTGGTTAGATACACAGCTGCATAAATCATTCTTTACGTTGACCTGAATTATTCTGCCTTTCGCCAGCATTTTTTATTGTCCATATTTGCTTAATCTTGATAAACAAAAAATATGTAAAATGGGTCATATGCACAGAATAATTACTTTTAGAAAAATAAAAAAGCTTACACACCGCAAATTACACAAACATGTTCATAAATAGAAGACCTCATATCAACCTAAACTTTCCATGTAAAATAATCCAAATTTACCTACTTACTGGTATCCAATTCTTTATTTAATGAACAAACCTCCCCCCAAAAAAAGAAGTCACACGCAGATTTTGAGTGCACAGGACCACTGAACTCCACTATTTCAAGATGGTGTCTAGTATAAACAATGGAATTATTGCAGTGTAATTCAATATTACCCTTGAGTGTGATAGCCTTTATAAGTTTTAATAAAATAGAGAATTAGAACAAAATTAGTTTTCATTATATTTTCAAGCACAACGATAGTACACTATTTTCAATCGAAGAAATACATCTCTACACACTACTTACTGCAGTACCATCCCTTTTTGAAAGATCACTTGTACCAGCAGTGACTGCTTTTAAGATTCACATTGATGTTCCTACTACTTTAAAATGTATTAATGTAAAATTTCCCACCATCCTCTCATTATAAACTAAAATATCTAGTACAATATTCAGCTAAATAACACCATTAAAAATCGAAAACAGACAACAAGTATACAGGAAAGGCAATAAAACTTCAGGACTGAAACAAGTGTCAGAAACACAGTAACAGCTAGTAAATATATTTAATCAATATAAGCAATAGAAATTCAAATTAAAGTTTTTATACCACACAAATGTACACATACATGCAGCATAATATTAATGTACATTCTCCTCCAAAGAATATTACTGCTGAAAAAATCTTATTTTAAACATGACATAAGGGAGCACATATTAAAACTGAAAAAAAAAACCCCAAAGCAATTCCATATACATTTTATTTTAAAGTATCACTATATACCAATCTTATTTTTTTTACTAAAATTATCTATACTTAATACAGTCTCAAATACTAGCCACTAATCATGACCATCAATTTAAAAGTGCAGCAAACAAACAGAAAATAAAAACTCAAGAGTACTTACCAAATTATGATTAGTTGAATTAGAATCATCTTCTGGGAATGGGATGTAAACAGCTAAGGCCACACAATTGGCAAAAATAGACAGTAGTATAAATATGTCAAATGGTCTGGAAAATCTTGTTAAGGAATTCATGAATTATGAGTATCTACCAACTTTTAAGTCTAGCTCTCCTTTCAGCATCAACACTTGTAAAACAAGTCTTACTTTTAAGGCAATCTTTTGACTGATAACTATGACAAACATTTCATCACTTTTAGTTATATCACTATACAATATTATTTTCCATCACAATGATCTTTCAACGTCCTCTCCTTTTTGAAAAAAAGAGAAGACTATTACTCTTGCTGCCACAGCGCACTTTATAATTATATTCATCTCTGGAATTTAATATACAGTCTTAAATCAATATGTGGGTCATCATGATGGGTAAGGAATACTTACTGAGCTCTTCTGTCCTCATACGCTCACGTAAGTCTCATTAATGTTAACAGAAATGTGTTTGTCCAAAGGAGGAAAATAATTTGGGGTCTAGTTCATAGTAGGATATGAGAAAGATTCCCAGCAAATCACAGCTGTTCTCCTGTACGAGAGCTGGAAAGCTGTACAATGAGCGCAGGAAAATTCTGAGACCCTCTTCATGTCTCTGACAGCTAGACTCCAGAAAAATTTTGCTTTGGCCAGGACAGATGAAAGCTTAGGTGAGTAGACTGGGGAATGGAATATCATTACTGGCTTGGCAGCCAAGCATACCGAGAGGCTATAGGCTTTCACACTGACAACAGCATGAATTGCAGCTGCACTTCTTATACCATATCTGGATGACAGCAGCTGAAACCTAGAGATACCTTTTGTCTTCCAGAAAGAAAAATATTTCTTAAGATTCATGCCTATGAAGTTCATCCTTCAGTTTATCATTAATTTGCCTTTCCCCCAAAGTATTTCATTATTTTCTTTTAACTACGAACACGGAGGTACCCAGATGAACCTATCTGTGGAAGTTTGGAAAGGGAATATTTTGGGCTTTAGCTATGATTTTTTACATCCTTTCCTCTATTCAGTGCACAACTTCCTGATACGCGTCCATACGAGTCCCATAAAAGACTGAGGGAAGAGTACTGAATATACTCCAAGGAAGAGTACCGAATATACTCAAAAGCATATATTTTTGTCAGTTTAAAATCTTTTTCCTGACAAAAACTCCTACAAAGCCCATATGCCCCTTAAGATCTGTTAAGTTTTGTTTGTTGCCCTACAAGAAGTTTGCCACCTCAAGGGCTGAGTTTATGTTCACAAAGCCTATCAACATCAACAGCTGCTATGTTGTGTACAAAATAAAGTTACAACACACATCTTAACATGCAACATTCTCCAGACTGAAATGAACAAATGATACTAGCGCAAGACTGACAACCTTATTTTATGACGTAGTGCTACTGGGACAAATTCTGCCCTGAGTTATTCCACTCTAGATCCATAGTAATTTCATTTAACTGACCTTAGCCAAGGAGAGGCCAATTTACTGAAATTAGTTGGACTTCTACCAGTTTAAATGAAAGCAGAATCTTTAATATGCAATTGAATTATGTTCAAAGAATTGAAAAAAACAAGCCTTATAAATGAGTAACAGTTCCTATTGCCAGGTTGGCTGTTCTGTTTAAAGTAACAAAATCAGTTTTACTTCAGTAATCTACTCTTGAACAGCTGTTTCCCGTTACAGGGATGTTGCCATGGCTAATAGGCAAACATTTTTCTACTCATACCTCAACAAAACTATTTTCTATTTCAAACCTTTTCTTGAGAAATAATATACCAAATCAACATGCTATCAGTTCTGCCAAAGAAATCCACATACTTCCACATCACAACCACTGAACTAAAGATAAAGCAATCCTTCCCAGCATACAAGTCATCATGAATACAGGCCAGTATATCTGATCTCCTATCTACAGATGTACATGCTTCCAAATATGTTTGGTGGTAGACATATGTTGTAAAAGTTCAGAAGATTAATATATTTCAGACACTTGCATGTACTTAGAATGAGTCCTTAGCTTAACTAAAAATCTTCCCTACTTTTAGTACTTGCAAAAATAATCTTTTTTAAAAGATTTCTACATCTGACTCATTTGCCCTAATGGCAATACACCAAATTGTAATATGGAAGACACAGGTTTGACATCTTAGGTCATCTCCCAATTAACACTGCTAGACGCACTCCTATCCATTCAACCTTATTTGGAAGGGCAACAAATGCAATACAGAGATTTGCTGGAATATAATGTAAGCTTGTAACTTTAAAAAGTTCTGAAAGCGTTCCCCCATCTCCTCCAAGAAAAAAGGAACAGCTATGAGCTCTTCTCTGACTTTGAACTACTTACTTCAGTAAAATGATACTCTAGGTCATTATGACACAAATTAAGAAGATATCTTTAACAGCAATTTAAGCAAATTTAACTACCATCAACATTAATGACAGTTACCCACACGTGCAAGTGAACTCGTGTTAGCTGTGATGCTATAAGAGATGCTGTAAAACATCCCCTTGATACATTCAGAAAACGCAAGGAACAGCCTGTGAAAATGAAACTGAGTCAAAGGATACTTCCATTCTACTAGACTAATGCAGGCTCTTCGTATTGGGTTGTTGAGGGATAAACAGAAAAGGGCACGGGGTGGCCGACTATTAGACGTATTACCCTGTTTTTTGCTCTTGGCATATTGCTGGCGTTTTCTTTGGGACAGAGACCCTACAGGCTGGGCTGTGGTGGTACTCATATTTTGGGCAGCCTTTGCTTGTCTAGCAGCATCAATTGCAGCTTGCCAAGATAGAACAGTTTGCTTGGATGGTGCTGAACTGTTTGACTGAATAGCTGGTCCGTCACCAGGGAGAGGAATTCTGGTGCTACTTGCATAGTTCGCCTCTGTGGGACAAAAGAAAAAAGTATTTGGTTATAATTTTTTATGCTAAAACGCGTCACAATATTTCTGACAAAAAGATTATTTTAAGACCTCTTGGCAGCGTGATGCTTCCATTACACATACTACAGAGACAATTGTATGCATGTATATATGTGATTGAACAGTAGCAAAAAATGCTCAGGAATCTGTACTACAACTTCAAGTTTAATCCAAGCATCAAGACAAGTGCTACACAAACACTTCATGTTTTGATTCTTCCACTTACTGCATTTTTTCCTAACGGGATGGCAGCTTTTCTGTCACCATGTTTATCCAATAAAACATAGCTACTCCTTAAGATCAACTTTGCTGTAGTACCACAGCATTTACTATTTCCTCACTTCATTTTGGTCAAAAAGTAGTTGTTTGAACAATGTGTAAGTATTTTAATTACGAATAACCAATGCTGGGGGGGGGGGGGGGTAGTGCT
>NW_008795909.1:14370737-14371413 GCF_000699145.1 Aptenodytes forsteri
ATATATTTATATTCTGAATCGCCAAGCGCTGGGGGGGGGGGGGGAAGTCCTGTAAGCAAGTTAAATCTTGCCCTAATCTGCATTTGCAAAGAAAAATGCATGGATGCCTCCCACAAGTGAAAAAATCCAATATTGTCTGCTGAAAAACAAGTTAATAAAGCACTGGTATCTTTCACACTAGAAATTACAACTGTGAAACCACTATAAAGGGATGGGGTTTGTTTTTGCTTTTTCACAAGGATTTACAAAATAAACTGCACCTTCCAAACAATAATAAAGTCCTTTTTATCCAGATGACAGCAAAAGCGGCAAAACACCACCTCCTCACAAGCATCTTTCCTCGCGAGCTCTTTGACTAGAGCAACAGTCTACTCCTACATGCACCTGTAGGAAGGAGAGACTCCTAAGTGAAATTCAAAACTTGAAGATGCCTGGGTGGGGAAAAAAAAAATGGAGGAACGGCACAATATACGTGCTGGGAATTAGGGCTGGCAGGCGGGATGGCTGTGAAATGGATCTACCCAGGCAGGAGAGGAAAATCGCTCTCCAGCGATCGCTGCTCGTCAAACAGAGGAGATCCACAAAAAGCACCCCCCTCCTTTTCTAGACGGGGGAAACAGACGACGAGAAAGACACGAGAGCCGCGAACATGCGTGGATGCGGAGGAGCCCGGCCT
>NW_008795909.1:14371751-14372033 GCF_000699145.1 Aptenodytes forsteri
AAAAAAAGCAATGGCACAGCCATCTCCCCCGCCTTCCGCCTGCCCTTTGGGATGCCATGAAACGTGGCTCGGCGCAAATAAACCACCCACCAATCCATCTATCTATCCATCGTCTTTTTAAATCAATACTTGAAAGGGAAACAAAGCCCGGGTGCCTGCGTTCCCCGGGGGAGCCCCTGGCCTCCGGCAGGGGCAAAACCACGAATTTACTGCTAATTGAGGAGCGAGGAATCATTTAAAAACAACAGCGGGGGATGTGGCAGGGCCCGGGCCCCGCAACGG
>NW_008795909.1:14372209-14372423 GCF_000699145.1 Aptenodytes forsteri
GCCGCATCTCGGGCAGGTTTATCCACAATTACACAAGTAAGAGGGAAACGTAGACCAAGCCGTGTCCTCCCCCAGCTCAGCCAGCTGATATTAATGGCCTCGGGGCAAGAGACAGACACGTATAAACCCGCTCCCATGTCGATCACACGCCGAGGGCAGCACCTTATCTCGCCTTCACCTCATCCCCTTGCCCTTCCCGGTCCCTCCTCGAACC
>NW_008795909.1:14372640-14372953 GCF_000699145.1 Aptenodytes forsteri
CCCGGTCCCTCCTCGAACCCAACCGCTCATCCCTTCCCCATCCCAAACCTACCCCGTCCTCAACCCCTTCCCTAATCCCCCCAATCCCCGACTCCCACATACCTCATAAATACTCCCCCGCTCCCCCTTCCCTCCCTCCCCTCAGATCCGACTTCTCACCTTCGGGTGCTGCTCCGGCTGCTGCTGGTGGTGCATTATTCTCACTTTCTCCAGGAGGAAAATGAAAAAACAAAAAAGGGCAGAGGCGCCCCCCGCCCCCCCCCGAGCCAGGTGTGCGCTGCCCCCTGCGCTCCCCGCTACCCGACCCCCCTGA
>NW_008795909.1:14373238-14373898 GCF_000699145.1 Aptenodytes forsteri
GGTCCCTCCTCGAACCCAACCGCTCATCCCTTCCCCATCCCAAACCTACCCCGTCCTCAACCCCTTCCCTAATCCCCCCAATCCCCGACTCCCACATACCTCATAAATACTCCCCCGCTCCCCCTTCCCTCCCTCCCCTCAGATCCGACTCTTACCTTCTGGGTGCTGCTCCGGCTGCTGCTGGTGGTGCATTATTCTCACTTTCTCCAGTGTGTGAGAGGAAAATGAAAAAACAAAAAAGGGCAGAGACGCCCCCCACCCCACCCCGAGCCAGGTGTGCGCTGCCCCCTGCGCTCCCCGCTACCCGACCCCCATGATAGTGACTAGCGACGCGCGAGGGGCTGCTCCTCCTCCTCCTCCTGCTGATGCTTCGCCGCTGCCAAATCCCTCAGAGTTTGGGCCAACATGACACTCACATCCGGGTGACACGGGATCTCTCCATCCCTAGCAACCCGGCTGCTGCTGCTGCCGCCTGCTCCTCAATCCCCCTCCTCCTGCTGCTGCTGCCGCCTGCTCCTCCTCAGTCCCCGTCCTCCTGCTGCTGCCGCCTGCTCCTCAGTCCCCCTCCTCCTGCTGCTGCTTGCCGCCGCCACAGGGTTAACTCCCTCACTGCTGCCGCCGCCACCTGCTGCTACCGCGCTCCCGCGGCCGGGCCGGGCG
>NW_008795909.1:14373993-14376202 GCF_000699145.1 Aptenodytes forsteri
CCCCCCGGCCGGGCTCCCGCTCCACACGCCGCCTCACCTGGTTCCCGCCCCTCAGCCCTCCCTCAGGCACCGCTGCCCGTCAGCCGCGCCGTCCCCGCCGCCGCTAGCCGTCCTCCCCCGCGGTCGCCACGTCCGTCCCGGCCGAGGCCCCGGCCCCTCAGGGCCGCGTAGCGTCCCGCGTACCTCGCCCGCCCTCAGCCCTTTCCCCTCCCGTCCAACTCGCGCTGCCCCACACGACAGGTACCGGTGTAACGCCCGGGACACCACCGAGACGTGAGCAGCTTTAGCGTCTCCCTCTCCACTTCGGCGACCGTGTCCCTCGCTATTGACAACTCAAGGCTTACCAGCCCGGTACGACCTTCCCCGTCCACCCCTGCCTGCGCCATTCCCCCACAGCGCCCTTGCGCTGTTCCCGCGCCGCCCGGCCCCGCGGGGGCTCCTCTCCTCACCCCGCGGGCTCCGCTCAGCCTCTGCCTTCACCTCCAGGGAAAACCCAGTAAGTTATTCCAACCTTGAGCGCTCCGCTTACCGCGCTAACCTGTTGAAATGCCGTCATTCTGACTCCAAGCTAACCCTGAGATTTTCAAAGTTTATCCAAGTAAATAATATGAATAAATTTGGCTTTGAAAAAAAATATTTTTGGCGTTATCTTCCACTGCAGAACCCTAAAACTTTAATTGAGGTTTTGGTTTGTTTCATTGATCTTGAAGCTACCACCGAAGTCCTGTGTACTGATACCCACGGCTGGAGGGGCCACGAGCTGCACTGCAAAGGAGAAAACTCAGGGCAGCTGCCTTCAATTACTGCAAGGCAGTATTTCAATCACTACAGAGAGTAATTAATGAAATCAAGGATTATAGACATACAAATTCAAAACAGAATTGGTTCTTCAAAATTAAAGTTTGTTTTCTCCGCAATGAACATTTTTCTGGTATTTTTTTTTTTAAGAGTATTTCCGGATTATTTTTTTTTTAACAAGCCATCATCAAACCTGATGGTTTTGAACCTTTCTCTTTGACAAAGGTGGTATTTTGTTAAGAAAACATGTCAGTGAAACTACCTCTACTATCCCTTTCCTCTATCACCGCCTTATTTGTGTCCCTATCCGCTCTTTTAGCCTTCCTTCATCCACAACTATCTCCATCTAATTAATAATAAATAACAACTACAGACAGTAATTAGAAGAGCAATAAAACCTTAATACTCCTGATATTCTCCAGGGACCGGGTGAAGAATGCCCATCCTCCAGCTTTATAAGAAGCTCTACTGTTAAGTGGAACCTATCCCTTTTGGTGTTACCTTTGTAAGTTAAAGGATAAAAACCATTAGCAGCAAGGCTGACTTGGAAAGAAGTCTTTTAAGGAGAGAAAAACCCAATGGCACCTCTTGATCTTGGTTTCAGCACTTCCTTTTTTATCATCTTCTGACCTGATGGATTCAGCTGTTGCTGTCGTGAGTCCATCTGTTGGTTTGGTTTAATTGGGAAGGTACCACACCCACTTGACAGGTTTCTATCATTACAGTGCATGTTTTTCCAGATTAAAACAGTCTACTACGTACTTAGGTACTCGCCTTAAATGTCCATGAAAGTCACTAGAACTTCTTTTCTCGACAGTCAGATATTTAGGTGTCAAAAATGCTTGGTACATTTTCAAAAGTATCTAAATCAAGACTAGTTGCCTAACAACCACTGCAGGCACTGGAAGTAGGCACCTAGCATGCTTAGTAGGAGTTAGTGCCTAACCTGCTTAGGCACTTAGTACCTTTACAAATCTAGGCTCAGGTATCTAAATCATTTTTTTAAATGAGGCTTATGAAGTTAAGCACTGAGGCACTATTGAGGAATTCGTAACTAATAAAGCCTGGATCTAACATAAGCAAAAAGCATCCCATAGAAAAGGGCTGCTTCCCTTGCAAATGTTTTAATGAAATTCCTGGATTCTGGCCTCGCCATTGCCTATTTTCTAACCCCCAGTCCTTATAATGGACCATAGCAATATGAACTGGAAGCTACCAAATACTCCTCAAAACCAAACTTCGTAAGCCTCCCAATAAAACCATGAAACAGAGAGAAAAAAATTTTTGCAGTTGGTCCAAACCCATAAGCATACAGTTTTGCATATTTCAAAAGCTAACTGGCCCTTTTTTGCTAGATCAAATTATCTACTATATATAGATATATAAACCGACACTGTTTAGTCACAAAAGT
>NW_008795909.1:14376223-14386154 GCF_000699145.1 Aptenodytes forsteri
AGCCATCAATTCTTCTCTAAACAGCTGTTTTCCCTTCTTCTTCTATAAACTTGTGTCTAATTATTTTACTAAGATTGCTTCACTTTTATGTCACTTTGATACTAGTTACTCATTCCTGAATGAAATGGCCAGCCTTAGATGGATGTTTTAGAATGTGTACCAGCTACCACAATAATAAGTGATGACATTTTGAATGGAAACAACCATTGTTCAGAGAAAAAAGAAATATGGATGTCCTCATCTGTCACACGCTCTGTGCTATACCATATTCAGTGTACTTCCTTTATATGTTAAAGAATGGTAGAGCAGAGAACAAAGACATTTGTTGCAGATTTGCAACTAAATGACACTCATTTCCCCCTCGATAACATTTATTGCTTGTCAGGGTTTTATTCTCTGTAAGGGAAAGAGGCGGCCAGAGAAGCAGCCTCTTATGGACACCATAGGAGCAGAAGCCCATTAAGAATTCAGGAGCGTTGTGCAGAAGGACAAGCCTACTTAACCAAAACTTCAGCAGCTATGAACTTGTGGAGCGGTGCACAGCAATACTGTGCAGCAGTTCATTGCAGGAAGAAAGAACAAATCCAATTGCAGTGCATGTGGGAGGAACTTACCTAACAAATACTTAATTTTGTAAAAAATGGGAAGCAACAGAACTAGCCTAGTCCTTAACAAGGCAGGGATTCTCACTCGTGCGGGTTAATCCATTATTATTTCTAATAGTCCAGCTGAAGTTATTAGTATGCTAATATATACTAAACTATTACTGTCCTTATACATGGGAGGAATATTCTAATGAAAGATGACTATGCTGCAAGCAAGGACTTGCAGGATTCATTCTCGTCCATGTTCTGTATTTCCTTTTAATTTTGCATATATTTTCAGGTGCATCCTCTTTTTCTTTTTGCCTAAGGACTTCTATTTTCATTCTTCTCATCTGAAGTATGGTAGAGCTATAGTTTGAGTTTGAAGATGTTGTTCAAATTTTTATCTAAAAAGACCTTGATGAAATTTAAATATGTCCGTATATTGTTTATGTCAGATCAGTGAATATCATCCTTCTGATGTTAGTACAAGTAATGGTGACTCTCTAAAGAATTTCAAATAGCACTTTGTTATTATGAATGTAGTTTATATGGACTGCATATATATGCACAATAAAAAGTGCATACTTCTGAAAACCCCAAATCTCAAAAACAGATAAAAATGTGCATAAATGGATTTTAAGACACATTCATCCACTATAGAATAAAGATGATGAGAGGGAGGCTTAATTGTTCACGTTATTGACCTTATCCATGCTCGAGATTTAATAGGTAAACAAACTTCCAAGAGGATATAACACTGAATTTTGATTTGCCCTCTGCAAGAATAGTCTTTTATGGTTTTGCATAGTTGTTTTTTTATCAGTTTGCGTGAGCAAAGTATCCTAACACTGGGCATAATTTTCATTTTCTTCTCTCCTATTTAGTGTTTGTCAAAACCATTCAAGATACAAGAAACCCACCACACTGAGGTCTTACCATGTAATCATTTGCATATAAGCTCACCAAAAATACAAATTTTTGAAAGCTAAATGTAAATGAAGTGAGTAACACCACTTCAGTCTAGCTGGAGATCTAGCTGTACATTTTGTCAAAAAAATTTCATTGTGAAAACTTGTACAGAAACAAGGAGGGAGAGAGGGAGGGAGGGAGGGAGAAGGAGGGAGAGAAAGAGGGAAGGCAGTGGGGTGCACAGATGATGCTCTTTTCATTTTTTTTGGCTGAGCTACAGCTTCAAATATGTCTCAGATTGCCTGTGGATTAAAGAAATGGGTGATGGTCTCCAGTAATGCTTACCAACTCAACAAAAGTCCTAATTTATTTTTTCCATCCTCTCAGCAGAACTTTATATAATGGTACCCAGATAGTAAGGGACAACAGCAAACACAATTTTGAATTAAACGCATTCTTGTATATGTCTCTAAAACTGTATTTTTCATTTTCTCTATATGCAAGTATAATCAGTGTAATCTGCTCTGAACATATTGAAAATCTGTTAAATTTAAAATCCAGTTGGATTTTTTCAAAACAAATTACTAAGAATGCAATGAAATGTGTTTTCCTGACTAATTAGATTCTTTGGCTTTCTGTGGCTTCAATTAGGATGCTATTACTCAGCAACACAGTTTATATTCTTCCAGCAGTTCCCTCTCCTAGCTATAGTTCTTCACTATTTTCAGTGTTTACCATATCTTTTCACTAACTTGCTTTGATTATTTGACTGAAAATACAGCCACTTAGAAGTTACCGGATATTCTATTGTTCTTTATCTTAAAGCTTCATTTCCTAGTAGTCTTCTTTTTCATCTTCTCCCTGTTCCCCTCTGATCTACGGTCACAGATTGCCTTCACATTTTTCTCCAGTGATCCACCGTTATTAAGAAATACTTTCCACCCTGTGTGTAACCCGCCTTCCAGAACTTCTACATGCCTATGCCAGTCCTAGTCCTTGGAGCCCTAAGTGAATTGGCTTTGGTGCACACCAGACTGGGTTCCTAGCCAGAAATTATTTCCAACTATATCACTGTGCTAGCAAGGTGAACTGAAGTGGTGACAGCAGGACTACATCACCTTAAATTTAGAGTATCCATATTTAGGATAGAAAATATTTAAACTGTTGACTGCAGGAACACATTTCAAACTGTCATTTAAGTAGATTCAAAATTTTCTCTGAAGAGTTTCATCTCTATTTTTAGTGCTCAGTAGAATGATGATTTCACAGATGGGCAACATAGCCAGCTACCAAAAAAATTCCACTACACATAATTGTGCTTGAAAATGTCACAGTGAAATGGATGGATGACTCACAGTATCAGCACATGTGCCTCATGCAAACAAATAACTTTTATAAATACAAGCCACACTCCAGCTTCTGCAGGATATTCTGACGGTGGCTTGTGACGGAGTTTCAAAACCCCACACCGGAGGCTGGAAGACTACTAAAAACTGCACAGATTTTAGACAGAAGCAAACACGTTTGTGTGTGGGCTCTCCCACGGCGACTGCAGGAGACAACAGCCAGGCAGCACCAGCTCTCGGCGGGCACCGTGGGAGGCAGCAGGAGAGGGGGCGGCCGAGCCCGACAGCATCAAGTGGGAATTCCAGCCCTGGGAGCTTCTCCCACCGCACCCCGTGGGAGCCGCCCGAGGTGCTGCCCAAGCGCTGCTCCCGAGTGGAGCCCAGCCCAAATGAAAATACACTTTCAGGCAAGAGTCCTTGCTCTTCCTACGAAGCCCTTTGATTTCCCCTATGAAAGCACAAATGTATCCTTTCAAATGTAAACTTACTTTGCACTTTTAAACCAACTTGTTCTGCTGTGGTATCTGGAAGTATTTTTGCCAGAACAAGTAAAATTCATTAGCTCTGTATGAAATATTAAGAAACTGACACAGAGATTAGCGAATAAGTAAAAAGTTTACCTGTCTCTGCTCCAGTTACTAAACACATTACCTGGGGTTCAAAAATGTTTCTCACTTACCAGATACAGGAAACATGAATTTAGCAAATTTCTCTGCAGAATCTTTCCCAAATAGATTTTTAAGATGACTTTGAGAGACATTCCTTGTCAAAGGTAGCTCTTGAAGAAGACTACAGCTGCACGGCTGAGCACACCAAGGTCAAGAAATGTCCTACTTCATTCTGGGGCTGCATCATGACACAGTTTCACATGATCCTTTCTTCCTTTTGCAGGAATACACACTACGTAGCGTACGAGACAGCCTACCCTTACAGCAAGAAACCGACAGTGAATATTTATATTTATCTTTTCATCCGATTAATTAATTTATGTATTCAGCAATGGATACGACACAAAATTTATTCCAAACCTATTTTGTTGGAATGCAGCAAAGGCATGCAGGATTTGCCTGTACCTGTTTCACAATAATTAGGGCTAGCAGTAAGCACAAACAAGTTTTAGAGTAAGTAGGAGCTAACAACAACTGTAAAAAGAAAGCTTTCTATCTGTGCTAATTGGTACCCACTGGAGAAAATATACTCATGTCTCTTTGTTGGTGTTGGCACCCCCCATTGAAACGAGAACCACAGATAATAGGAAAATCACAGGCTTATAGAATGAGGGAGGAGTCGCAGTAACTGCATAAGAGAATGGGGAAAAAAAGTGTAAAATGCTACTGAAGTAAAATGCAAGTCTAGGTTTTCAGATCTGGAGCAAGCTTTTAAAGCCTTTTTTCTTTAAAATTTGACATTCTTACAAGTAGATGCAATGAGCTGCATTACTCACAGAAGTAAAGGATTACAGTTATTAAATATTTTAGAAATTGTGGTATAATCTCAACAGTAGATGATATGACAATCATTTTTAAAGTGCCTCACTAGGTAGAACGGAGACCATCATGTAAAGATGCCAGGATCCCATCTTTGGCTTTAACATGAACATCTCGTATATACATTCAGTCTTTGTTTTTATGGATACATGAACACATCTATGAGTTGCATATTGTTCAAAAATTCCTCTCCCTGTCTCTCTGAATGCTGTAGGATGTCAAGATTGCTACCCTACCAAAAATCTTTCTTCCTGGCTTTATGGTGATATTCAACAAAACACGGAACCATGTTAGGTCAAATCTCTGCTTTCACTGCAGTTCAAAGAGTTTGAAAGGACAAAAGCATAAATAAGGAAGCAAAGTAAATATCCTTTCATATCATAAGACTTCACTGTGTAGCTCTTGACAACACAAAGACAGTTTAATAGACTAGGGAAACAAATCCCTATAGAAAAGCACTTAGGGATCATGCTAGTAGTAGACAAGGCAACAGAGGAGCTTTCAATCAGTAATAGAGTAGCTGCAAATAACAAAATTTCTTTAGGACACATTGGACTCTCTCTTTATGCTTTTCAGCTAGCAGGTGCAATTATCAAAAGGTGTTTGTGGGGTACGGTTTGTTACTTAGAGGGTTTGGGGATTTGCTTTGTTTTCATCAGAGACACCACTGCCCAAGCACATCAAATGAGGATGTGCTATCATGTGTTTAATTTAATGGAAATATTCCAATTTTGCATCATATTAATATTTCTAAAACAACTAACAAGTTCTGTCACACTTTTACTATCATCTCCTGCATGCCCTTGAAACTAATTGAAAATCAGCGAGTGCAGCCAAATCTCAATATTCTATAATCACCTGCCTCACATAGTTGAGTTGCTGATGCAGTTCACTTACAGCTTTGAACGTACATGTAAAGCTCCTTTCAATGACCATGGAAATGGCATCTCAAAGTAGGGTGCCATTTCCCGATGAAGGGCGTGTATCCCATTATGGATATCTGCTTGAGATAGCTGACAGACCTGTCAACATACTCTGCAATTTCAAACACAATAAGGCTCTATTATGCACGCAAAATAAAACTCAGGCTCAGGTGGATTATGTCTTGGGGCTTTTCCAGTTTGCTGTTGTAGAGCAATTCTCCAAGCATTTCTTTACGCAGAAACCTAGCTATGAAAACATTGGACACTAATATCTTCAGTCATTTAATATGCATGCTGCTTTTTTTTTGCCTGGGGTCTTTATTCCTGTCAAATAAAAGGATTATTCCTGAAAATGACTCTCACTAGACTTGGCAAGATTTTTATCCATTTCTGCATCTGAAAGGTTTACATCATCAAATAAGAAACTAGACATTATGGCTATGAAAATATGTGAATAAAAGCAAAGGGACAGATGCCGAAGCCATAAAAGTTACTAAGGCATAATCTGTGTTTGCTGTTCCATATAAATACACAGTTTAAAAAAAAAGACAACAACATAGAGTATAATCTCAAAATTTATTTTCAGCTTCTGGCTGATTTAGTATATGGTGGGTTTTTTTGTTTTGTTCTGTACAAAGGCCAGTGATTGAGCTTATTTATGGGCATATTTTAATTCACTAAAGATACAGATTGCTTCCTCTTGTCTCATACTGAATTTAGAAAATTGTAAACAAAACAAATGGTGAATTTCACTCAGAAGTTCAATTTAGATTAATTTGATTTAGGTTTAAGGGCTCTGCTTAGCTGTAGCACATTTTGACCTACTTTGTGTACTATACGGTGGGTAAAACAACACTTGATGAGAGAGAAATTATGTTTAGTATGCCCCCCGAGAGCTAATATAGCTAATATAGGTACCTAGCAAAATAAAACACATTTGAGTGCCCTACGCATACAAAATCATACTCGAAAGTCACACAACGTGGGCATGTTACAGCTGTACCTTCTAAGTTACACAGTCTCTCATAAATTCCAACAGAATTTTGATAAAAAATTCAAGGTTTAAACAAAGCTGAAAGAGACCAACACAATTATTTAAAAAATCCTAGCAAAGACTTTGTCTTGACAATCACTATTTTTGAAGTTTTGATGTCTCAGAGGAACCTCAGAACTGCTTTAGCCCTTAGTACATGGTGTTCTCAACAGAAATACAAATGATTGTGACCTTTGCCAAGGAGATCCCTGGCTAACAATACAGTTTCTTAGCATCTTGCAGTCAGGCATACACTTGAAGAGTCTCCAAGGTAAATTAATGTATGTCAGATATTAGACTAGCCCCTAGATGTAGTACTGAATTGCCAGAATGTAAAGATATCTGCAAAGTACCTCTTTCCATCAGTGCCATCTCTCCACAGAGCAGTTCTAATTGAAGAACAAATTGTAGTTGAATGTTTTCTTTCAGAGTGGGAAGGAGAAAAAGGAGCTCAAATATTTCAGGAAGTTTTGACAACAACAAGAAGAAAAAAGACTGCAGATCTTTTATTACTTTTAGTATCTGACACAAGAAAAGAAGGCTAATGCTGACTTTCTTGCTGCCCGTATTCTTGAACAGTAGATCTCACCCGGAAACGCACTGCAGGCAGGTACTGAGGGACACACAACATACATATGCCCACACATGAACACTCACTCCAGTTAGGGAGTAGCTTATTATAATGAGGCATTAAAATGTTCCTCATTGATGGCAGTGAGGCATGGTGCTGAGATGCCTGGGAGGTAGAGCTTCAGAACTATGGAGAGAGCAAATGTCATTGAGACTTCAAAAAAGGGTTGTTGTGAACCTATTTTTTAGAATAATAAGCTGTTAAACTACTTAGAAAACATGGGGAATCAAGCTATATAAAAATAGACAGGAATGCTTCTTCAGCAGGCTGGCGTTTTGTCAAATAGTCTACACTGCAAACCCATGTGAAATATTCTTTTTCTCCATCCTTCAGTTCTAATTCTGTTTTCAGATACAATTTTTCAATGTTATAATTTCATCAGAAACACTACTTAAGTTATATTCAAATATGAAGGTTTGGGGTTGGAGTATGTGTATAGAAAACGGATTTGATCTTGCCTCCGATGCACAGGTGCCCACTGTAAAACCGCATGCCATGTATGCATAGTGCATTAGCTGATACACTCTACAGAAGGACTTTTTTGGCTTCTTAGAAATTCAGCACATTATCTGACAAATGCAGCAATTTAAGTTATTTTTTACCTCTGCCTAAGCATCCTGCTTACATACAGATTTACCTTTTGGCAAGCAAAATCTGTGTCTATTCAGCCTGTGCCTGTTGAATCACCCAGCACCACCTTCTCTGCTGTTCAAATGAGCCAGCAATGTGGCAGTGGCCTGGGGGCAAAGGCTGACTCAGAACCACTGAAGCTAAACATCAATGCTTCCCCTAAATAGGCAGACACTTCAATATCATTGACTTCCATGAGATCTGGTATTTCTTTCAATCCAGCCACATCCAGCGCTAAATAATGAACAAAACAGGAGTTGGGGCAAGGGAGGGAGGTCAAGAGATTATGAGAGCATGAGCAAGGTCGGCTGTTCTAGGCATAAAAGAAGGATAAGACTGATGTGGATGACTAAGAATGTCAGAAGACCTCTTGAGGAAAAATAGAGGGTATATGACATATATAAGAACATGAAATCTGAAGAGGATTAAGAGAATTATGAACTGAAACTGAAAGGCTGTAAAAAAAACCCAGACCCAACAACAGCACTGTTTAAGACTGCCAGAATTGACAAAGTGAGAAGATTGCTCAGAAAGGGAAGAAAAACAATAAAGGATCCCAAAATATTTAAGTGATGTGAAGATCAACAAGGAGTTAGCTACTGAGCTGTTAACAGAACCTGTGCATGAGAGGACTTAACAAAACAACACGATAAAGCTAGAAATGGAAATGCGCACTTCTATTCAATATCCATGCAGTAAAGAAAAGTGAAATGCCAGAAAAGAGAACACAACTTCCAGAGGACGATACTGTAAAAATAACATTTTAAGAGCAATAAAATAAGAACTAACCTTTGCATCATCTAGAATAACCAATAACACAGAGAGGCTGTGAGGCTAGATTATTTGTGACAAATATACTTGAAAGAAAATTTCAAACAACAGTGACCCTTTAACAGTGATTTTGCAGAAAGAGCTCAAGATGAACACAAAAATAAGTGAATATTACTCCAGCCTTCGGAAACCAAATCTGAAAGAGCTAGGAAAGCAGAGATGACTCATTATAACCTGAGTGGCCAGAGCGATCCCACCAACATTAAAGCATGAGATCAGTAACCATGTATAGCATTAGGAAGAAATAAAAAGCATTCCATAGCAATCCACAATAGGACAACCTTTGCAAATGTAGTATGTTTGCAACTTCATTTTCTATTACTTTGAAGTGAAGTCAATCTGAGACAATAGTCTGCAACCTCCCCCCAGTTTCTGTCCTTGTTTTTTCACAGAAACTAGTGTCTCACTACTTAGGCAGAACCATTGGAGAGTGGCAGCACCCATATTCACAACATCAGGGAAACCTTAAGGTTGATTCTATTAAAATCCGATGGCAGATCTGAAAGAATGGGTATTTCAGGATCAGTCACGAGCCCTATTTCAGCACTGTAAAATAACCCCAAAGCTGGAAGACCTTCACACCAAGGTATTTACCTTATATTCTACCAGGTCTTTGTATAAAAGGTCAGCAGGCCCATCCTGCATCAAATCACTGGCCCTAGATTTAGCAGCATGAAGGAAGGAACTCACTGACCCTCTTAGATTCAGAAGATATTATCAGACAAAATTAAAGAACATAATATTTTGTTGTAACTTAAAGTTAGTTTAATTAAACCTTTTGTATCAAGTAATTAAGTCAACCACAGAAAAAGAGAGAAGCTAGTGCCTTCTTGGCTTCTCTACACCCAAGTATGCAGTAACACTGTTTACTTTCTTTGATTAATTAACACATTTTCTGCCATGAAGAGGTTATTGAACTGATGTCTGAAGCCTAAGAACTGCCAAAATAGGCCGCAAAATACATTTTATCCAACTATTCTCTTCATCAGATTCAGAACACTTCTGCCCAGATTTTGCACACTAAATAAACTCACCACTGTGCAATTTGCATTTCTTTTTCTCTGTGGATACCCATCTTTCTAAATGCACATTCAATCAACCTTGTGGTTTTTTCACCTTTATGTCATTGAATGCTGCTTAATTTAAATGTCTGTGGATATGCTTCTTACCTACTTACTGACCTTTCCCTAATAGCCTACGCTATCCCATGTTTCAGGCTATACTGAAACTACTATGGATGCTCTGGGGGCTGATGGGGTCCCTCCGTCAGAGAAAGGGAAGAGCATCTTCAGCCTCTTGCCAAGCTGGTGAAGAGGGCTTTAAACTAGAGATGCCGTGGGAGGGAAACCTCAGTCCATCCCACTCCTACCAGTTTGATGCCAGGGCCAGCAATAGACGCCCAGAGCCTGGAGAAGGAGCACAGGTCAGCAGGAGAGCGCCTGAAGAGCAGCACAAAGGAACTCCAGGCAGTAAGACAGCTTCATCGGGGGCCCAACTTCAATGCCTCTATGCAAACGCACATAGCACAGGGAATAAACAAGAGGAGTTAGAGAC
>NW_008795909.1:14389548-14416238 GCF_000699145.1 Aptenodytes forsteri
TCTGAGCAACCTGATCTAGTTGAAGATGTCCCTGCCCACAGCAGGGGGGGTTGGACTAGATGACCTTTAGAGGTCCCTTCCAACCCAAAATATTCTATGATTCTATTTGATGACCTTACATTAAAGAGTTCCGTGCCAAAACTCTTTGGCCACCACCATCATTGCTGATGTCAGCATAGCTTTAAGAACAAGGCTAGTTAGCTAATTACTTTACAGAGCAATCACAGGCAATGCAGAACTTGGAGCCAATTGTTTTGCTGGAGCAAGCAGGCAAAACGCCATTGAAGACATCTATTCCATCAGGCCAAAATTCACCCTTGCAATGATAGCCAGCGCAAATGTTTATGTATGTGCTTATGAAACCAAAGAATAACGTTTCAGTAGTCTTTCATCCCACATAAACACAACACTAATGGTCTGTATTAGACTGAATTTCAATTACAATCAATCTGATTATTTGTGGGCACCCCAAAACAGTAGCCTTCATTGCTTTATATTGATATTTTCAACATCCGGAAAGGTTATGCATTTAGGATAAAATCATGGAGTAACCGAAACCAGAGGGAGCTCTTAATTTCAATAGCATTAGGACTTAACTTTTTGCTGCAGAAACTAGTCCAGCAATGTCATGAATATTAAATGGAAGAAAACTCACTGATGTCAGCTAGCAAGCCAGTGACAATGCAACCACATCAGTGTACAAGCAGGCAGAATTCAGATCCATATTTTTAATAGTCTTATTTATATCAAAGAATCTGTTACATAAGACTTTTCACAATAGATTCTACACACTATAAAATATACATTGATCCCATGGTTTGCAATAGAATCACTACTAAAACTAGTTGTAAAGAAAATAAACCATGGCAAAATTTATTATCTAAAGAGATTAAAATGGCACATTTTAATATTAAGTGATCTTTCACGGAAAAGGAGAAGGAAGAAGTTAAATACCTCTATAATAGAGTAAAATTGTAAGAAATTATGTAATACTATTCAAGTAACTTGCAATAATTTAAAGCCATTAAAATAGGCACTGAAATAAAATGGACATAAATAGAATCAAATTTGTAAAGATAAACGAACAAATCTTCAGGAAAGTACATTGTATTGAATAGTGTAATACCTTTTAATGGCAAAACAGCCTTCAAATTATGGTGTTTTGGCAATGAAGTTGCAGCCAGGAGAAACATTAGAGCTTAGTTTTAATCATCATCTACTATTTAATATGGGATGTAAAGTATTAAAGTAGTAAATCTCTGAAAGTCTACAGAGAAATCTAAGAGACTAGCATCTTAATTTTAAAATTTTCCTAAACAATTTTTTTCCTTTTTCTTTTACAGAGCTTTAGTAATGTAAAGCCTTTATTCACTATCCATGATGATACAGTTACTTTAAGCACTACTAAAAACTAACATTTGATTTTGTTTGTGTGTCTGCAACAAAGAAAGAATGAATGTGGTCATTCCAGAAAAGCCCCCAAGTGTCTTTTACTTCTTTGAATTTAAAAATGTAGTGCGGTACTTTGGTAAACAGGAATGTTCTCTTGAAGGACCATTCTGAATTCATAATCAACCCATGATGATCTTGACTTCCTCTGAAGATTAATTTGCTCTTTCAAATTACATAATAACTAGCAAGATGGTCCTCTGTTTTAACTTGTCATCATTTGACCACTAAATAAACTATTATAAATCTTTATGTAGTAATACAACCTATCATCCCAACTTGCACTTCTGTGTGCAGAAATTCCAGCGCTGCAAAGTCATCCTATGCTCAGTGACCACTGAATTAAACACTTCAAGAGAATAAGTATTCAAATTCTTACTCCAGCAAAGTTAATTCTTAAAAAGTTGTATCATATTTTAAGTCGTCCTCCACTGCACGGGTGTTGGGTTTTTTAGATATAAAGCTTAATTATTTAGAAAACAGTTTTATATCTCAATGACATATGCTGGTGGTCTCATGATGTGAACAATACAGTGTCAGTTATTATTTTTAAAAATTCCAAGGGCAATTTCCTAGCTTGGAAGGAGAATTCAATACTAAAATTCAGCTTGACAGAAAAAAAGCTAAATTGTGCCAAATTTCAATACAGTAAATGGAAGGACCAAGGTAATTATAGGTCTGTCAGCCTGACAGCGATCCTGGGCAAAATAATAGAAAAGCCAGCACTGGAATTTTTAAGTAACAAAAAATTAAAGGAAGGTAATATAATTCATGCAAGTCGACATAGGGCAATGGAAAATAAATCTTTCAGACCACCTTGCCACGTTTTTTCTTTTGAGACTGAGATGTTTTGATAAAATAACTTCATTAATGTATTATATTTAGACTTCTCTATGGTATTTGATCTGTCCTTTCGATTACTAAAACAGGATGATAACAGCAGTGTGGCACACAATGTATTAAAAATTGTCTGATGCACCTTATGAAGAAGGTGTATACTGTGGGCCTGCAAAGGACTTTGCATCATTGAAAATCTTCAAATCAAAGTTGGACTTTTTTCTAAAAGCTCAGTTCTCTTTCAGTTGTAGCTGTTGGATGTGATACAATGATTCATTCATAAAATTACATAGATCGAAAAAGACGGTCACAATGGTCTCTTACGGTTTTAAAATCTACAGCTCTATACTTTATATACTGTCATGTAGAATCACTGTTAAGTGAAGATCATTCTTTAAACATCTTTCCAAGGCACAATTTAATGGTTCATATATCTCCACGCATCCAAAAGCTATTACTGAAAACAGGAAAGACTGTTAGTGCGTAGGTGGGATTGTGGCATTTTTAGAAAAGACACTGAAATTTCTTCTTTACAGTGAATATGAATTCCTTTGATTTGTGTTTTGGGTTTCAAAAAATAGATAAAATCAGTAATGTCATGAATTCCAGCAGGAAAATGAGAATTTTTTTTTTTATAGATCAGCATAGGAAATGCAATAGAAGTCTGATAGATGTATAGACCTTCCTTTGCATTATATTAATGCATCAGTATCTCAACAGAAATGTTTCATTACAAGCAGACATATTTATCTTCCAGAAAGAACAAATCCTGGATTTTGTAACATTTTACAGAAAGTATTCAAAAATTTCTAGGGAAACAAGGAAGTCAAATCTTGACCAGAGCTCCTCCTAGAAAGACGCAATAAAATTTTTCACCTTTATATTTAATCATTTCATTTCAGCTAAGCAATCAAATATTTGTCTCAGTCTGTGAAACTTTTGTATAAGTTACCCATTAAGAAAGCCAAGCATATAAGACAGCATAAGAAACTATTCAAAGTAATTTAAACATGTATGTTGAGGCGCACAGTGCAAGGAACTACAGGAAGCACAGGTCTCAGACAGACATCGTGTCATTCAGCTAAGCTAGCAGAAAGTAGAACAGCTACAAATCATCAGAGGCAAGAAGCAAAAGAATTAGCAGTGTTAGCATAAATCAACCTGACTGCGAATGCCAAAATACATGTATCTGCGTGCCCTGTGAGGTTAAAGTAACTTTACATTTGTGAAAAGATAATAAGAGCTTTGCTGTGAGATGGTGTTTCTCTCACGTTGATTTACCATTGTTGGAGAGGTTTCCATCTAGAAGGCATAGACCTTCTGCAGAGCTTTCTCTCTGATTCTTCAGTTGGGTAAGCTTTCCTTCCCGATAGGCTGGCAGCCTGTTACAAAATCCTATTTGACATTGGTAGGTTTGCAAGTTTGTA
Source organism: Aptenodytes forsteri (assembly GCF_000699145.1). Lineage (NCBI taxonomy): Eukaryota > Metazoa > Chordata > Aves > Sphenisciformes > Spheniscidae > Aptenodytes > Aptenodytes forsteri. The sequence continues at coordinate 14,393,262 of NW_008795909.1, forward strand.
CTTTAGTCATGCATGATGTATTTATAGAGTATCTATACTGCATTGTACTTCATTTATTCTTTCCCTCCTTTTTTTAAAAAGATTATCTTTAAAGTTCTTCTAAATTTACTACGATGATTGCCTAACTCATTTGGGGCAGGTGCCTCGGAAGTAATTTGTTCCCAGCTCTGGAAGTCAGGATATGAATGGGATTTTTGCAGGTGCCTGCAGCTAAAGGTATGGCTGATGGCTTTGCTGGAGACTGCCTACATCAGCGATTCAGAGGCAGCAGGATTTACAATTAAAAAATGCATTGAAAGAGAGGGAAAGATACCACATGATGGTAGACTGGGAGGTTCTACTATCACGTACTTAAATTGGCCACTTCGCTCGCAATGCTGAAATACAAACTAATACATCTGTGCACATTCATGCTGAGCTAAGTTAAATTGATTTTAAAAAGATCACGCACTATGTATTATACATATTATACTTTACTTAAAATAATATTAAAACATAATTTTTACCAAAAATATGACCACACATTCAGTGCAAAACTGACTAGAAACAGCTTCTTCATATATAACTATGACATGCCTTTAATTCCCTTTACTCCTGAAACCACAACAGCCAGAAGAATATAGTGATTAGACTTCCAAAAAGTAGGGAATTGTCGCTTTGCGATCACATCTTTTTCCATTTCCCAAAACAGCAGTAATGGTACCTCATCTGCTACTGCCTACTCTCATTTCCAAACTCACATTTTAGTGGTCACAGCAATATACATTTGCAGAGAAAGTAAAAGACGTTTCCCTGAAAGCATCTTCTAGAAAAAGCTTTTCCCTGCACAAATCCATTAAAAATCTGGAAAAAGAAGCAACTATGGAACTTCCTATCATTTATTCATAAATGTTATTTAGTACTGAAAAGCTGAAGTAATAAAACCTTAAAAATAGGCTTAGACAGAAAGCAGTTAAATATGTATAGGAAGAATAAAATTTTACTAAACTATTCCCTTAGTTCCTTAAGAGTCTCTTTCCGGCAATTTTACACACAATGAACACTCCTTTCTCCAAAAAGTAGTTTCATTTATGTTAGGGGGTCGATCAGTGTGAATAGAGATAATGAAGTGGATGCCGAAATAGGGGTGATCGGTCCACTATCCCTTCAATTTCTGAATTGTTGTGGCTGCACTTTTCACTTCTTGCAAACACAGGAATGTCCCACCAAGCAATGTCTGTCATGTGGATACATCATCAGTTGTTTCCCATTGACTGCAGTTCTTTAAATCTGGGAATTAACTCAAAATTGCAGGGTTTCAATTCTCCATCAGCTGTTAATTAGTATCTATCGTGAGTACCTAATAATTTTAGAGTATTGTTAAAATAGATGCTGTCTATGTTTTCCCTCATCTTTTTCTACCCTTTCTCACAATAAACAAGGTTCTCATTCAGTTTACGTGTATTTGACATTACTGAGCATAAAGGACAATGAGGGAGATAATAATGCAGATTATTGTGTAGGCAAATCTCAACAGAAAAATATCTCCCAGCTAAAGGCACATAGATGAATGAACTTTTGTTAGGAATGAAATGGTTTCAGAAATGTTAATTAACTCTTTCTCTATTTTTCCTGCCCCTCCACTCCTCTCTAGTCATTGTGGCTCTTTGTTAAGTCATTCCTCAAATTGCACTCACAACAGCAGGTACAATTTGCATTTCAGTGTGTGCGTGTGTGATTTTGATGCTTAGTCATCACAAGAACATGATTTCTTCCATTTGGTTCTGTGAACATTGCTTCATGCCCATAAAGAGAAGGCTTTATTGAAGAAACTAAATATTCTTGCTTAGTACAGTCCCTACCAGGTTTCATCTGGACTAGGAGTTCATGCAGAAACTTATGATTAGCTCTGACACCAGTGAAGCCAGTTGCAGAATTGGCCATTTTCATTTATCCTCATTCTGAACTGGGTTAAGAACTAAGCTTAAAATGCCAGCAGACATTTGACTTCGGGCTCACCCTGCACATAAGTCTGACATGGAAATACAATGTGCAAAGCTGTGCAGCAGTCATAAGAACGAAACTTTTCTTAACTGCCTTAGAGGAACGTCTCAAAATGCTCCCTGAGATGTACTTTGAGCTCAGCTGATGAAATTATTGCCTGACCTGAATAAAGCTGTTGTTCATAATCAAGAAAATGCTAGACTCTTGAAGAATTGTATCTTCCAGGAGACTAGCTGACTCTCACTTCAGTAGCAGAGTGACCACAACCCATCACTATAAACAATGGCACTGAAAGGTCCACTGGGTAAGAAATAAATGTATAAAATAATCTTTTTTGTCACTGGCTACTTAGGGAATGTATTTGTATGTCTACCCATTAACACACAGTAGTAAAGCAAAGTTCCACAGAGAAATGAAACAGATATTTGTCAACAGATACTTGTAAGTTGGCTAGATGTATAGCTTGAATGTCAAAATACATTTTCACTCTTATGGCCCAGGAGCATCAGAGGGACTTGAAAGCTGAACCATCATGTTCTGTGACGTTTTCAGTCAGTGTACTACAAAATGGGTGTAAGAGATATAACCAGAGTTTAAGCTTTTACATTTTCTCAAACATAAAGCACTAAGCCTTTTATATTAAAGTATGGCAGCATTAGGAAAATGATGTGGGTTTATTCCTTTGAACTTGAGCCAAAAATTACATACCATTTGTGTGAACACAACACAGCACTCCAAACTCTCTTGCACGCTGTGTACAGTGCGTAGTACAGCAGTGGATCTGATAGTTGTAAGAGCAGACAAGGTCAACAAATAATTTATTAAATGACCTTCTAAACACAAAAACTAGAGGGATTATATTTCAGAAGACAAATAGTTGTGTGAAGATTTACCTCTATAAAATTACTAGATTACCTTCATCTGACTACATCGTCTGGGAGGGGTATGTGTCTGTAAATACACTAGCTGTCACAGTGTCGCAAGGCTTTGTGCAGAAAAAAAAGTGTAAGCAAGGTTGGGTTTAAAACCAAGGCAAATGAGACAGATTTATGAGACTGATTCTCATAAACCAGAAAAAGATCCTGAAAACAAAATTTGCCATACAACTGTATTTAACTTCAGAACAATTGGGATAACATTCACGTATTTCATTTCAAGCTATACAGAACAAATATATAGGTTGTTTCTCACATATCAAATATATATTTGTCGAAATTAAATGTTCTGAACAATAGGAGTCCTTTTTCTGTCCTTCTGCACTGAAATCTGTGGGGAAAACGACAGGATGGCTCTTCCTTGGAAGAAATACTTCTCAACAGAAGGATACCAGGTCTTCACTGGAGAGACAGAAGAGTCTCAAACTCTTCAGGGAGAGGAAAATAAGTATCTCAGTGGTGGTTGTCCCAGTTTCCACCTATGCCACCAGAATAATCCGGAAACTCAGTGCCACTGGTTTCCCCCACTCCTTCAGAAGAACACCTTTCTTGCTTCTCTCCTTTGCTCCTACGCCACACACACGGTTTTGTATTAGCAGAGAGGCATATGTAGACTCTAGGTATCATAGAACAATCTCGTACCGGTGAGGAAATGGAGTGGGCTGACCTGCAAGATCTTTCCCTCACTAAAGTTTGTAATTCTGTGCTCTCTGTAGTGATGATTTATGAATGGTTGGGTCACAAGAGAACTAATGTACCACAGCAATGGAGCGCGATATGCAGATCGGAGAGGGAGGACGAATGTGGAGCTCAGCATATCACTTCTTTCTCATATAAGATGATGTTCAGCTTAGAGAGGAAAACCATACTAATGATGCAGCTGATGTCTTGTTAGAAAACATTTGAACTGTGACCAATTTTTCTTGACAAGGATTTTTATTCTGTATAAAAATTAGATGCTTAGTCATTTGGAAAATAAAGACTAAGTCAGTGATGTAATTCATTCAGTGATGGAATTTCAAAGAGGTTTTTTTTTTCCTTTATTATAAGGAAAATCTTTTAACAAGTCTATTGAACCAGCCCATTAATAAGCCTCTTTCCCATCAGCATCAAAAGAGAAGTGAGAGCACAGTGCCTAGAGGATAAACAAGGATATAAAACCTTTTCTTACTGTTTTAAAATTCAAAGTTTCCATGTCTCTGCATAAGGTTGTACGTGTATGTTCATGCACAAATAAGAGTGACAGGCAACAAATATCCTTGACAATTTTTAGCCTCTTGCTGTACACAAATGAAGGGCAAATATAGAAGAAAATGTAATGTGTCAGACATCCACACACTTGTTTCTCCCTGCAAGACAGATGCTAGTTCTCCATAGGGAAATCTGCAGGAAAGTAATTCTCAGAATAGAATGCAGACTTGCTGATGATGTAATACGTACGTCAGTGGGGAAAAGGGAAACAAGCTAAACTAGTTGGGACAAGTTTTAGCAGCACTTAATCAAAGTTGATGAGTGAGCCCCAAGACAGGGAGGCAGCTGAACCTGTTGTCTCCCACAGGTCCCTGCCATAGTCCCTCTGAAAACGAAATTCTAGTTTTCTCTTAGCATCCAGTGAAAAGGCGGCTGCTGGAAAAAGGTCACTGGGCAGAGGTGACTGAGACCACACCCACATACCTGTCTGTCTCTTTGCAGGGCATTTCTTGCCCTGGCTGTCTGGCTAAGCCACATATACGGTGTTGGTATGAACCAACATGGATTTACATGTTGCCATATATACCAGAATGTCCTAGTGTCAAATATTGCCTCTGTATTCAGGGATGAAAAATTGTGTGGCTTCTTGGGCAGAATATATGTAATTGGTTTTCCAGAGCTTTCCTCTTTTGACACGTTGGACTTCCCATAAGCTATTTGGAAAAGTGGTACAAAGGACAAAAAGTCTGGAATTGATTACACTTATAGTTATGCTGGTGTTTCTGGAAGCTTTCTCAAAGTTTACTAGACACTCAACAAATCAGTATTTTTTATACTTCAGCTCATATCTGTGTCTCAAAGAGCAATCATAATGAAGTCAGAATAATGCTTAACACTCAAGTCTTACTAATCATTGCATAACTTTGGTTGTACATTCAAGAAAATATGTGCATTTGTCTCCTGGACCTATATTCCCAACCCAGGAGTTCCTGAGATCATCATGTATCTGTTCTGGAGGTGCTGTGTAACTGCATTTTCTGCCAAGGTTTCTTTATGAACTCTTTATGTCACACTGCAAAACAAGAGTCCAGAAAAGCATTCACAAAAAAACGCATCTGGATTTTAATATCATTGTCACCCAGCACAGCAGGCTCCTAACCAGCAAAACTTTGGACTCACATGTCTTCTTCCTAATATTTCAAAATACTTTACAAAGATGAATGGATTAAGCATCTAATCCTCCTTTTTAATATAAATAAAAAATCCGCATTTTACATGGAGGTAAGATGAGACAATGAGAGATGAAACAAGTCTTGTTGAAATTACAGGTCTGGGGTAAGAATAAAACCCCAAAAGTTCTGACTTTCATTCATCTGCTCTGATCTGCTCTGGAGTACAATGATGGTAAAGCAAAATAAAGCAAGCAGGTTACTTGGATCTTTTTCCATAAATTTTCTTGTGCTCATGTGCTTTATGACCAGCAGAATGTTGTCAATGAAGATCCCAGAAATACAGAAACCTGTTTTAGCTGAAGAGTCAGACATAATCCAGAGAAGGCTGTTATAACCTATTTTGCAATTCTGATTCTCAGAAGCTTCTTCTGATGATTTTTTACCTTCTTTAATCAAACCTGACTCAGAGAAGCATGATATCACCCCCACTGCTGCTGTTCTCACTCTTATTAGCATTGTCCCTCAAAAGACTATTAATGAATAACTGGTGGTAGTTGTCAGCTCCAGAAACGAAGTGTTACACCCAGTTGTATAGACAGTGTGTCTGCGTGCCTTCTGTAGGTACGGAAATCTTGAAAGACCAAGGCGAGTTAAGGAGAGACAATGATCTGAAGAATTTGTACTGTTTCTTATGGAAAGCAGCTTGCAGCAGTATTCCCGGGGCAGCCACATCTGTGCAACACGGGGCAGCCACATCTGTGCAACACGGTTCCAGGAACTCTCCGAATCATACCCCAGAGAAGTTGAGAAGTGGGTGCAAGGCCTGCGATATAATGCTGTCACATGTGAAAAGCAGAAAAGAAAATGAGAGCAAAGGCAGGTATGATGCACAGTAATCTCTTCTCCGTGAATCAACATAATTTCCATACAGTAAAGCAAAAGAAAAGTGGGATGGTGTCAGACAAAGCAGGTGAATTCTTGAGGCATAAGGATTTTGATTCGATGATCATAATAAAGAATGAGAGAAATACAGATCTCATAGTGACAGGGAAGCACAGGAGATCAAACCGAAGTTTGTACCCTAACTTTGCTGACAGCAACGAGCTAATCTGTTGCTGGTATAACACACTTGAAGGGTCTTCCTTCAGTGATCCTGCCAGAGCTATTAATGTCCCTCTAGGCAGGTCTAAGCACCCACTGCTTCAGTAGTTTAGTCAGATTCACAACACAAAGGACAATGATTTCACTACTAATCTTTCTTTTAATAGACTAGATTCATAGAACGATATCGGCTGGAAAGGACCTCTGAAGGTCACCTGGTCCAATCCCCTGCTCAGAGCAGGACCAACTTAGAGCAGGTTGCTCATGGCCTTGCCCAGTCAAGTTTTCTCCATGTCCAAAGGTAAGGATTTCATTTCCCTAATGGTGAAATGGGGCTGAGCTCCATGAGGCTCATGTCAGTCGATGTCCATAGGCTGTTAACATCCCTCTGCATATACATCTTGTTTTATCTTTTTTAATATATGCATACTCTAGTTATTTTGTTCAAACTAATACAGTGTTAATCTCAGTCACCATGGGAAGATATATGATGGAGCTAAAGGGATTATAGTTCCCCTCTTCTTTAGCATTATGTAGTCACATGGTACAGCAAGAGCCACACATCCACCCACACAGTAACTGCACCCAACAGGAATCAGGCAGATATTGCCCAGAGGCAATTCTCAGAGCCAAATCCTTGTCTGGTATAAAATGGCAGGGCATATTCAAGATGAAAGGACTTCTGCCATTTTAGAAAAGCTAGAGATCTAATCCAAAAGGCCTCTGGAAAATTTGTTTCTGCTCTCACTGAAATGAATGGGAAACTCCACAGGATCATAACTTCCATTGGTGCCATGTCAGGTACAGGCAGACAGAGAGTGGGCACTTCAGTACGGATTCATATCTAGTCCATGCATTATTTGTGCTGTGGTAATGTCAGAAATGTTTTGGACAGCATCCATACACACAGGAATGCAGACATCCTGCTTCAAATGACTTACAGTCTAAAATATTAATGCCTACATCATCGACTAATACTTCTTTAATATGAGCTAAATTTTCTCACTCTTAAGGCTTCACTCTTTCCCCCTTTACAATACAAAATGCCCTGTTTCTTCCACCTTAGAGGACACTGACCTTACCTCAGTCAGAGGTATACAAAATAAGGTGTCATTAGAGTGAGTGGTCACAGGGGGCAAAGTTGATGGCACTGCTGGAATGGCAATGCAGTATCGAACATCTTGCTAGCAGTGGTTTTCCTCCTCAAACCTTAAACTCTTCCACACCTCTAAAATGAAGAAGGTAGCCCCCAAAGAGGAGTCCTTCCACCCCAATGAACAACTCACTTAACTGCACAACTTCTAAGCCATAAACCACTTGAATAATCCCACTGTTCGACATAGGATAAAAGGAGAAAATAGCATTAAAGATTTAAAGTAAAGAACACAGCAAACTCGAATGATAGCTGCACCATTCACGTCATTACAGCTAAGGGTTTGTCAGCATTTTCATTTTAATGCTCATTTCTCTGCTGTCACTCCAGGCTAAAATTTGGCAGAGCATAAAACTTAAAGCACAGACAGACACAGTAAGAACACAGTGAAAAGGAAAGCAAAGGCTTCAAGGATGGCATCCTAAGATACCTTCACATGTCAGGAACAAACAGTATCTTAAAAAGCATAATGCAAGAAGTTAAGCTAGGAGAACTATCCCTTCTCTCATTAAGATGGTGTGATAGAGAGGGAATTGCACTGAAAGCTCAGTGAGATATATTCTTATGAAACTACTATGAAAGTCTTAAAAGATCCAGAAGGCTAAGTATTAATATGGTAATTTAAATTAAATTTATGCTGCACTACAATGGAAATAAATAAGCTAGAAAGAAGTGGCAGACCACACACAAATACTACATCTGAACAGTTGATATCAACTTCACTTAGGGAATGTATGAAAATATGTCTGCTTGGACTGGTTTGGGGAGTGGAAAGTGCCACTAACATAAGAGATTTCTCTCAAGCAGTGTAGAGTACCCTTCTCCCTTCCTCCTTTTGGAGTTGAGACTGTTGCTCCAACAAATGTCTAAATACAAGAAGAAAGCAGGACCGAACATAGCATCAAAACATCTCTTACACCACAACAGCAAGCCTTACATTGTAGGGCAGCATGAATTAGTACTGCCATTGAAAGAAATGATCTCACTTGCCCCTCTGCTTCATCCGCTCAGCTCCTTTGTCAGCCTAAATAAATACTGGTACCCATATGGATGCAGAATGACCCCGAGTAAAGAACTGAGTTAGATTAGAACTAAGCTATGATGGTGGGTCAGTTTTAACCTGGACAAAGCCCTGAGCAACCTAGTCCGAGATCAGTACTGATGCCTGCTTTGAGCAGGAGGCTGGACTGGGTGACCTCCCGAGGTCCCTTCCAACCTGTGAGAATCTCTGTTCCTATGGATCAGCTTGTGGACAAGGTCAGAGAGGTTTAGGACCACTTCTTGCAGTAACAGAGCTAGCTAATGCTAGGCTAAAGTGTGTGTAGAACCACAGTATTAGTTATTATTTTTTATATTTTTTAAAAGTTTTTAACAGGTTTGATTACTTTCACAGAAAACGGTAAGAACAACAAAGATGCAGTTACCGTTATACAAACTTGGTGCATTGGAAGGTTCACTCACTCCCCATTTTTGTCAGTAGGTGCTGTGGGACTTGGCACAAGCCGTTTAATTTTGTTTCAGCATCAATGAAGATGCTTCTTATCTTTAAAAAGCACTTAGAGATGAACAGTACTATCTATGCAACATATGATTGCCATTATTATCTCAGTAAAATTTTATGAGGATTTGAAGAATGCCAGTAAGTCAAAAAAGCAAGTGCATAGTTCCCATGTTCAGAATTAGTTATAACAAAGACCTTAAGATAACAATCATATAAGTCACCTAATCCCATTGACTTTGTTAGGGTAGCATCTTCCTTGACTTCATAAATGAGTGCAGGTTTGGACTGTGATATTCTTTCAGCAGTTCTTGAAGAAGGGCAGCTGTGCATAATGTATGTTCAAGTGTTTGAGAAAGTCTAGTGCATCATTCCTAAAGCAGTGCAACTGCTGATCATGGAAAAATTATATTGTGCTCATCATATGAGAGCTCTGACGGTTGTAAGAAACAGGGAATTGGAGGTAATATTAAAATAAAAACATGTCCATGCAACATCAGTTTAATTTGGTAGCAAAGGAATTATTTTCACTGTAGTAATTAACAATCCTGTTGCTTAAGAACCACAGTTCTGTCATAAGTTTCCCAGGACATGCATGCATGTTATAATATAAAATTTATTGTCATTTATCACAGAGAAGAGGTGGAACCCCATTCTCCTGCTTGCCTGTATTGTCAGGGAAGGGCATGCTGTTTGCATAAGATACAGGTCACACATTCAAAACCATTTTCCTGACAGTGTCAGTCTGCTCCCTTTGTGCAAAATGCTGATGCTTTTGAGGTGCAATATTTCAGTGTGTCACTGTGCTACCGTAACAGATGGCACAGGAGTGAATGAACAATGAATGAGGGACCACGTTTCACTTTTGTCAGTGTGCGATCTTTCAGCGGTTCTGATACAAGGCATCTATTATTCACTCTTTTTAGATCAATCTGCTCCCTTTGTTTAACACTACCCAGTTAGTAGTGAGATACATTTTTGGAAAAATTAGGTAAAAAGTCAGTGCAGTATGCAGAATTAACAGGAGAAGCGTCTGTTCTTTTTAAACCTGAGGTCCTCATTTCCTTCTAATGGGACCCCAGAATGATGAGTATTGTCTTCATCTTGTATCTGACCATACAGCTCCCTGAATCAAAACCGAGTGTTTCCTAGTCCTCTGCCTCCAGGCCTCCTCCTCCGCAAAGTCTAGCACAGCCTTTCTGTGTCACTGAAGCCCCACGTAACACCTGAAGCGAGGTTTTCAAGTGGGATTAAGCATTCTTGGGCAAGGACCTTAGACTTTGCACTGACTCTTCGTGGAAGGACAAAGCTATACAAGGATAAAGCTTATACAGAGTAAGAAAAAGAAAAAATAGGTTGAAAGTCTTCAAGGCAGCATTCAGATGGGTGGCCATATTTATCCACCCACGAGGTATGAGGAGCAAAGACAATGAATTAAAAAAACATGTTCTTACCCACAGGTAAACAGGAAATAGCTGCAAGATAAAATGCAAAGGATAACTTCTCCTCTGGTACAAGTTAAGGATCACTGAGGCTCAGCAACGTTCTTATGTTTTGTCAGACCTCAGGCAGCTGTTTCACATATTTCAATGAGTACAGAAAGGAAAGAGTGATACTCTTAAATACCAGTGTATATGTTAACATGGGAAGAGGATGTATCAGGTGGAAAATAAATTATAAGCTCTTCAAGTGTAGGTATTAAAACATCAAGCTATGAAAAGCACTGCAGCGTTCCATAGTAACAGTCCAAACATTACAGTCTAAAAATGTTACAGAAATGTTTACATAACCAGATCTAAGGACCTAATCCAATGCTCATGGACTTCAGTGAGACTAAAAATCTTGATGCAACTTCTTTTTTTCTTTAAATAATACCTTGGAACTGTAAAAACAGTTCTGTGCTATGCATTTGGAGACCAAGGGCTTTCCACTGATAAAAATCCCGGAAAAGCCAATATTTTCTGAAGTTATTGCTGTCTCGGAAGGTTAATTAACGTTTGTTTGATTTAGTATTAAGGTGAAAAGAAACATGATTTTTTTGGTCTTAATTTCCTTTGATTTTAAACAATGTGTTACTGATACACAGTTCTTTCTTACATGCTACACATTTTTTCTCATCTGACAGCTCTCATGCTTTAATAGTCAAGACTGCAAGAGGAAGCACACTGCTTTGTGTAATAAGGATACGGATCCTACATTAGGGAGCTCTGTGGCAAAAACCCTTTTAGTTAGAGTAATAAATTGTCTATCCTTTGGGAAATCCAGGCATTTCAAAATTTATTTTCATTCTAAGCAGGTAAAAAGTATTGAAAGCCCTAAAAGTTTAGTAAAATGTGGATTCCACTGTCTTTTAATTTGGAAATATCAACCAGGCCCCGTTGACATATTTTTACAGTAATATTGAAATATTATAGTCTGTATGTCTAAAAGCTTGAACAGGAAAAAGATCCAAATGAAAAATGGAAATATTGAAATGGAGTATTCAATTTTATTTTTAAAATGTTTTGAACGTTTTCCATATCAAGTTCTTCCGTATTACTAGAAGACATTTTGAATTAGGTATTTTCCAGCCGTAAAAATTCTTTTTTTTTACAGCTTATTGGAAATTCCTAATTTTATCAGCTTTCAAAGAAACAGTAAAATTAAAAAGAACTACCTGAAGCTGCCCTGACTTTTAGGAATGTGTCTGCACTTGCACACATTTTATAAATCGTACATCCTGTGTCTGTGATCCATATTCAGGGAGGGAGGGAAAAAAGAGACTAGAAACAGCTGCTACTAATTTAACGCCTACACCAAATTTGGGGACTATGAAGTTCAAAGGTGTTTAAAAGCTAATGCACTGGGCATTTTCTTAAGTCAACATTTTGTATTAACAGCAAAAGGAATTACAGTATCACTCCTGAAAAGATATGAACAAATACTTATTTTTTTTACAAGCGTCATCCTCGTGAACTGCTAAAGACACCTAAAAGTTGCTTTTATCCCAAACATAGGTTCCACATCACCTTTTTTTATATAGTTAGTTTCAAAGCCTTAAATGACCGACCAGCCAGTCAGAAATGTGTGTCAAATTATTCAGTACCTATTACCATACTATTCTTCAAACCCAAACCCCAGATTTTTTATTGGGATTCTGAGTGTATAGAAGACTTTCAAGCATGAAGTCTGGGCACGGTCCAGTACGCTCTGCAAGTGTCTCTGCCCAGGCTGGAAACGATGTGGGAACTTCCACTTGGTTGGTCTCGGTGCAGTTTCAAAACGGTGCAAAAGGGAGAAAGGGGTCCGAGGGGAGCAAGGCCACGGAGGACACTCCTCCATAGTTCTGCAAGGTGGGAACTCTCACGTTGAAAGGCTTTATTAGCTTTTCCTGCAATGCATCCAAACTTGTATCATGGAAAGCCTGATAGATATGGGGATATGTAACAGCAGCGAAATGACCTCATGGTGGATACTTCATCCACTATTTAGTTCCTGTCCAAACCCACTCATGGCAAGAGGAAAAGGAGCCAATTTCATGCAGAATGCAGGAATAGACCCACTACACCTGCTCCAACACGGAGGGTGACAGAGCAGAGGAAGTGCCTCTGATTCAGAGTGAAACGAAAATACTTGTCCACAAATGGATGAGTCAGAAAAGAAATTTCTCACAATAGTTTTGCAATTGTTTTCCCAGTAGAAAATTACATTAATTACTTCCTGAAGGCCATTTGGTTTTAGATCTAAGTGTAAGATCCATGAAGTAGATAGGAATTATAATGAAAAACCAGCAGCCAGAACAATCCTTTGCTGGTATATACTTGGAAAAGGCTAAAGGCAATTTAACCTCTGCCATCGGAGTGGAGGTTGTGCCGTTGTAAAACCTCTCGCATCCAACCCTCTAGCACATCCTAAACCAACACCATCTTAAGGCTGATCCATCAGCTGGGGAAACAGGCTAGTGTAAAGGCACCTTTGATCCCTCTCCCTGACACATAGAAAGATCTTGTTGAAGAAAAAAAAAAAAAAAAAAAAAAAAAAAAAAAGATATGGGGCAGGACTTTGAAGATAATCAATTCACTGGAGAAAAAAAAAGCCTCCTAGGCTTTGGCAGGTCTTTGTCATACATATGGAGCGTCTGTGCATCATAAAATGTGAGTGAGATCAGTCAGCTTGCCATTATTAATGAATAATGGGAAATGCAAAGGAAACGTCAAAGCCTGAGTGCAATGGACAATGACAGCTTCGATGACTTTTTTATCTCACAAGTTATAAGTGTGCTTTCTAAAATATCAGAAATGAAACTGAGCTACAGAGTCCACAATGCAAGATGCAAGTCTTACGTGACACCAAATATAAGGAATCCATGGAAATCGCTTCTCTCAAAGTAACAATCTTCATACATGCTGCTGAAACACTTGAAAGTGTGCATCAAGTCAGTGTAAACAAACCGGGATGAAATAAAACTTCAGCTAGTTTTGCAAAACCAAAAGACAGCAGCTCCAGCTGTCAGTGATATACAAGTGCTGCAATAGTAACCATTCTGACGGCAATCCTTCGGATCTTCATAAAGAGCAAACTGGCACCACCATCTGAAAGTTTTCTGAACTCAGTGTAATTCTTTACCTAATTCCACTTAACCATTTAACTAAAACAAAAACATTCTAAACAGCCTTTAATAACATTTCAGTAAGGACAGATTTTTTAAAAAATGAAAAAGGAATCATCATTGTTTTAAAGGATCATTACTAACCCCTTCTGCCTTGAAAACTAACTACTCCTTTAAATGAAAAAAAAAATGTATTTAGAGGACCATGAGGTCCTGCTTCTCCTTTAGCTGTAAGACTAGTTCAGTTTTGCTATTCGTATGAAAAATGTTCTGAGCTGACTCAAGGTCAAGCCCACCAAAGCCCAAAGATGACCTGGTGTGTGTTGTCCGCACCCATGATTTCTGATCTGTTACAAGAGGACAGTGCAATGCTTCAGCCTTGTTCTTTAACACATTTTGGTCCCGGTGTGAGTTAGTTGCCTCCATTATGCAAAAAAGTCTTTTCTGTGCTATTCACTGCTTTAATATTCTAAAACTGAGGGATGAAACAACAGCAAAACTGCCCTACCAGAAACACCTTTCAAGAACGGGCAGGTGTTTACTCAAGGAAGAACTAACAGACATCAAAACTTATTATTTAGGTCTCTGCCCATTATATATGAATACTTAAAATGATAGTTTCTTTCTTTGTACCATACACGTTTCATTAAAAACAAAGCTTCATGATTTCACACATTCAAAATGTGGCAGAAAAGTTCTAGATAAAACTAAAATTTAGATTATTTTAACAAATAGACTACAAGGGTTTTAAAATTTTTTTATGTGACCATACCATGAAGTACAGTCATATACATTTAAACTAGAGTTACCAAGCCAGGTCCCCAATTTTATTACATTTGCTTGTCTACTTACTACTTTGCAAAAAGGTCTCTCTTCAAATCTTCTGCAGCACATTAAATTATTCCGTATATTAAGATATGGAGTTAATCCCTGTTTTCCCTGCAGAAAGGCTGCAACAGATGAACTACAATGCTGTGTAGAATAATGTTATAACACGCGTGTGTTCAGTGTTGCAAGAACGATGTATTGGAAAGGAGTACGTGAAAAACTGGAGTGTGCTTCCTCCCCAGTTAGCGTATCCCAGCATTAAAACTGACCATTGGTATTACTCATTAAGTAATACCTAGGAAATACCTGCATGTACCTTTTGTGTACTAAGATACCTTAGATATGCTGCAAGGATTGGTCCTAAAAGAACAGGGTTAGACCTAATCATTGAATCTACTGACCTTCCATTTTGACAATTTATACAGTAGTCTATTTTTTCTATATAAATATATAAACAGCAAATCATCTGGTAAGTCATTAGAGTAACAGAGAGCTTGTGCTTTTTTCAAATTGCTGAGAAGAATGACTACGGTACATAGCCTCTCTTTTCAAAATAACAGCTGTCTCTACCCTGCAGGAAAGAGAAGAAAAGAACTTGGGCTTTTGGACTCCAGGGGGGGTTCAGCAAAAGAGATAAAGAGCTGGCAAATGTCAAAACGCTGCCTTAACGCATACCTGCTCGCACTCACCAGTAGATTTCCTGTTTATAAAACAACAACAAAAATTATTATTTGGGGGGGCGGGAGTGCGGTGGTGTGACTTGAACTGACAAAATGAGGTGTTGATTCCAGACCATATGTGCTGAATTGCCCCCCAGAAACCAAAAGAACAGTCACCGAGTCCATCTGGTCCCCGTACCGCAGAATAAAGCCTCCTTTGCTCACAGCGCTCAGTGCAGCACATGTATGTGATTTAACTTCACCATCCTGTAATTATCTTAGTACATTCCCCAGAAAGCTTGTCTTATCCTCTTGACAGCTACCAAGTGATCTGGGCAGACCCCAGCGTTCTTGCTGAGCCAGTGGCATGTTAATGGACAGCCGCACCACAGAAGATGTGACAGGGGAGCCGAGCAAAAGGTTTATCGTGCATTTCCTCCATACGTTTCCCAAGCCACTGCACAAGCATCAGCACTTAGCGGAGCTGATTCTCCCTATCTAAGGAGCCTTGCTAAGGCTCTGACAGTGATTCCTGTTTGAAATGTTACGCTGCATTCCCAAGCAGGCCAAGATTGCATTAACCGTGGAAGAAAAGGATAGTCAGTAACTCCTCTGAAATTATGCCGCATCCTCACTTGAGGAACAACTGGATCTAGTTCACTGAGCTCTGTGATCCAAGAGAAGGGTGTGACAGAAAGGTTCATAAACAATTGAGACTATATGCCCTGTATTTCCTTACATCCCTTTTTGCCATTAAATATACCAAGTAATTAGTGCTTTGTTATAAAATACTATTGGGGCTGCCTGAATAGTCTTGTAGTGATTTAATACATTACTCAGCAAAGGAGTGAATTTAGCCAGGCGTCCACTGGTGAGGAGACTGCTAATTAACTGATATCCAGGCAGGCAGCAATTACCCTTCTCCTCCCAGACAAAAAGAATATCTCTATTCCAAGTACGTGACCAGAAAGAATTAAGAGCTCTGAAATGTACGTCTCTTCCAGTAGGAAGCGATTTGGAATGGAGTAGCAGTCAACCCAAAGATCTCAAATCATTTGAACTACATACAAAACAAGATAAAATAAAGAATCTGTGCTTTGTGAAGGGAGTGAACTGGCTTCAGAAATAAGTTTCCAGCTGGGACCAGATTGCAAATGCCTTTATTCACTCTGCAGGGGTAGTTATTCATGCGAACAGTCCCTGTAAAGCCAGGGAAACAAACTCACGTGAGCATGCAGTCACGACTGTGAACATGAAGCTTGCCATCTGACCTTCAAAACTGACAGAATTTTTTGGTGCTTCTACTGAAAACACTATAGGGATGTTGGGGGTTGTTTTTATTTTCCTTAAATATGATTTTGCTGTCATTTCATATCAAATGTCTTAGCAGGAAATCAGCTGATTTCATTTCAATTTATGGAGAGTTTTTCATTCTCCCACATTTGCTCAAGTAAGCCAATTTACAGGTTGGTGTCTCAGCAACAGATTTCTAGCAAACAGGATGCTGGGATTTATCAGGCTTGCACTCGTTTTGTTTTTTGGAATGTCCAGCCATAAAGCAGACTTCCCCTGGCCACCGGGGGCTGAGGCTCTGCTGATGGGCACCCACCCACCTGCACGGAGGCCAGGAGCCATCCTAACAGATAAGTGTGAGCACAAAGGCAACCAAGTGACTACCCATGTTGAGTAGGAATCAAGGATTCCTGGAGGAGTGTCCAAACAGCTCTGCATCCTCAGTTTAATGACCCATGAGAGAAAGGATGCATTTAGAATTGAGCAACATAGAGCTGTTCTGATTACAAGAGTTTTGACTCATTTACATAAAGGCTGAAAAAGAAATGTGAGAAGTACAATTAGTGACCTAAAGGGAAAATTTCAAAAGCACGAAGAAGATTTAAGTGCCAAGCTGCAACAAGCAGTTAGAGCTAATCTGCAACCAGAATCCAAGCCTAGGACAAGAAGCGATCTGGCACCCAAAGACCAGCGATCAGGCTAAATACCAAAGGTCAAGAGCCTGAGTCAGAAACCAAGATACAAGCCAAAGGTTAGGACTGAAATAGGTCCTGGATGCAAGCCGAAGGTCACAAAATGAGCATTTTCAAATAGCCATACACCTCAGCTACTGACTAGTCAGAGAACAAATTTAGATGCTCCCTTAAATAGCACTGATGTTAGCACCAGTGAGCATTCACAGGGGCGACCACAGTCATCATGACTGTGGACTTGCTGAAAGGGTCAGCCCAGCCAGCAGCCCTGAACAGCCCACCACTGAGGTCAGTCTGGGTCATTCAGATCCAGAGTAAGGCTGGTAACAGCTCCCCCTGATTACATAGATGAGTGAAGCCCCTAATTGCCACACATATAGTTGCAAAGTTTCCCATCGGAAAAATAAGTCATGGAGGTTTGCAAAGTTCCTCTCTTCCATAAGCTCGGTGGAAGTGCAAAAAAAAGGCAACTCCAGCTGAAATATGAGAAAAGCCTCAGCCCCAAAGAGACTGTAGAAGCCTTAGAAATCTATGAACAGAAGATCTTGCTACAGATCTACGTCTTAGTTGCCTTTTTCCTCTATTACCGTTTTGCTGATTATAATAGAAGTATATATACAAGCCCTACTGCTACTCTATTCCTTTGGCTACATACAAATAAGCAAGATATTCTCTTTTGATAGTTTTACAGGGTAAACATTTTCTAGGATTATATTATTTTTAATGAGACACAGGTAACAAAAGTATAAAAAATAATCTTTTTATGTATAAATTAAAATAATAAATCCATCTTGATGTCCCATTATATGCCTCATTAGCATATCCTCTGGAGAACGCTTAATGGCTTTGGGAGCCTTTCAAGAACCACTACAATATTGCTTAGTTAATTGAAAACTACAATTAAGAGATATCTTAAATAATAATCTCAGTGAACAGTTTGCAAATAGCCCATATACCAGAATATGTTTTTGCAAACATTAATAATTACATTACAACTAGAGATACAAATGAAAAATCAACTTAAATACATAGACTATAGACAGTTTGTTTATCTCGCGCTCTGATTTTTTGCCAAGGTTATAAAGAACTAATGGGGATTGGAGTAAGTTTAATAAGTCTTTGTGTCTGCTCTGCTGATATGATGGTGATAAACAAAATACATTTGTACAATTACCTTAATTATTATACTTTTTTTTTTTTCTTTCTTGAAGTGTTTGACAAAGTGCCTGTATACTGGCAGCCATGCTCACCTGGTAAAGTCAGTGTTTCAGTTACTAGCTTTCACTTGCAGTGGATTTTACTTAGTAGGCCTCTCATTGTCTAAAAACAAACAAATAGTTACTACACTTCAAACCTCTCAGCAGTTGGCATGGTGCCACTAAGCCATGGAGAGCACTTTGCAGAAGTGTGACCATTAAACAAGCACCATGAAGTAGATTAGGACCTAAAAAAGGAATACCTGAAGTTGAATAAATGTAAATCCCCTGATATTACACAATAGTATTTTGGGGATTTTCTAAAGGAGCAAGAATAATAGGTTATTGCTCCTTTAACTTAAGCATTCCCCACAGCTGTTTGTAAGCCAACAGCATTGCCTAGCTCTCGTGTCAAAGAAGCTCATGAATCACATAGTGGCCCCGAAGTGCTAAATCTCAAAAGTTTACACAGCCTACTTGGCCAGCGCCCCATTACAACTGGAATTTATGACTGAGCTCCAAAAAACCAAGAAAAATAATCAAAGTTAACTGTAATTGGAGGATCTTACAAAAAATATATGCCCATGATATCACCAAAGTCTAACAGTCCCCTTCCCACACAAATACATTGCAGAGACACGGCCGGTTTTGCCTGCTAAGACCTTCCTTCAGCCTGAGCTCCTCTGCTGCTCCTGTGCAGACACTCTTGCTACTGAGAGCTAAAGCAAAGAGCAGGAGGATTAGTGTGCCTAACCCCTTGGCTGGTCCACACTCCCCCTCCACGCACTGCAGGTACGCCAACAGCTCTCCCTCTGTATTCTGCTTACCTCCTAGACATAACCACTCACGAATTATCACCACTCAGGTGACAAGTCGGTCATGAAAACGGAGCTGATCAGAATTTTTCTTAATCCGAAAAAAACAAAAATACTGCATGCCAGTTTTATCCCAGAGTGAAAATGTTTTACAGAGGTAATTTTTTGTTCTATTTTTTGATAACTGGTTTTGAATTATTTTCCATTAGGGTAAATAGTGGACTGTGGTCATTTCTGCCCTGTAGGACAGTTCATCACTTCTGGAACTCAGTTCTCTTGGTTGGCAGGTCTGTTTTGTCTGACCAACGTCAGGTGCACACATGCACACAGGGACAGGGGAACGGCAAGCATGGCAAGTTTGACCTACCCATCACCGATTTCTATGCCAGCTGCCATCAGCCACAGATTGCACTCACAGGTAGAGGAGGAGCTGGGCAGCTACGCAGGCACTGGGTTTAGACCTCCAGGACTGCAGAGCTCGGCTGAACTGGCCAGCTCTGGAAGGCATCACGTCAGAAGGAAAAAGCGAGAGGAGATGTGGTCCTTCAGCTGTTTTTGCATATGTGCATTGTTTACACTGCAGCTCTCAAAGTCTGTTAAATTTAATTGCTTTGAAAATCACATAACTTATATAGACTTTAGAAGAGGTATTAATTTTGAAAATGAGAAATAGTCATCGTGTTGACCGTGAGAGTTTTGAAAGAACCTGTTAGAGCCTGTCGTGTAAACTGGTACTCAAGAGGTGTTTAAATAATTATTTGTGATTATTACAATCTATTGGAGAGATGCTCATCAGCTCTTCAATCCTTACCTGACAAAACGTATCACCCCTACACAAGCTCTTTGGATTCATCATTTCAGTACAATAATTCCACATGTAAAAGTAATTTTATCGTGAAATACCACTGGGGAAAAATTACTGTATGAATGCAGCGGATGGTTTCAACACACAACACATTATTTAGTTCTTTTTCCTTTGAAAACATGCCAAAGTAAGCAATCTAATTTGTAGATTATTCTCTAAAGTTACATTAGTTTTCAAAATGAAAATTCAGTAAATCTGTACACAGAATTTTGTAGAAAATATTTTACCAGTTGACTGCCATTTTGCTTTGCGCACATAACTGCACACAACCCATTTGAAATTAATTCAATAAGATGTTACTGCTTTTGTTCTTAAATAATTCACTACTATCAGATCACTTATTTTCTAACACCAGAATGAAGGGACACGAGGTCCCAAAATTAAAGGCTGCAATTGCACTTCCATCACAGCCCTTAAGGCCTGCCTGAACTACAGCAGTTTCTTACACTAAGCTCTGTGCTAGTTTGGTTGCAAATTTCCACAGCATTGCATGTTAATGGATTAAAGGCCTTTCCCTTGAAACACCCTTCTTATGCCATTCCTCGCACATCTTAACCACAGGGCTCCCCAGAGGATCTTCAGCAGACAGCTTTATGGCTTTCTTCTGAGTGACTACAGCAAAGGAATGCTCCATCAGCCAAAACTTAATTGGTGAAAAGAAGCCAAATAGGACGTTAGGATCCCATCCAGTTTATTTACTTAGTCATGATGTAATCGAGCTTCCCTTTTCGCCAGGATGGTGACTCCTTCCCACTTTTCTTAGCCTGCCTTCCTTAACCCCTGGAGGAAGGCCATCCCATCCCAAACTGGGTGGGTCTGCCTCAGAGTTTCAGTTCAAAGCAGAGACACGTGACGGATTCTTGACTGCAACTGTTAGGGGCAGAATTTAGCACACAACACACATTAAATCCACATGGTTATGTCACTGAATACTCTTGGACATGATACATCCTGGAGAAAGCTGACAAAGCAAAGAACAAGAGATACATGTGCTTACACTAAGAATTAACCGGCGCTGTGCCTTGGGTCTCTGGCTACACACATGTATCTTTCAGTTTGCAGCCCAACCCCAGTAGGCAGATGAGCACCTAGAGAGGGTGTTAGGTGGCAGCGAGGGGCCTCAGGAAACCCACCCGGCCAGAGCACAGCGGTGTTCCTGAACCTGCTCCTTTGTCATGACTGCATCATTAGGGTGATAGCAGTCAATGCCGCTGCCGCCCTCACCTTCAAACAAGGTCTTGTGATAGATCAGCAATCCACCAGCCCTTCCCCGGATGAGTGAAATATTGTCATAATGCCTACTGTTTATATTACTCTTCAAAAAAGTATTTCAATGAAATTTATAATGATGAGTAAATACATTGTACTCATTTTATGCCTGGGAAAACGAAGGTACAGAGAGCTGAAGTGGTTTAATAGCCTATGAAATGAATGCAGGTTTACCAATTCCCATTCCTCTGAGACCGGACAACCTAAGAAGCATCAAAAGCAGCCAAAATCACCTGGCTGTTTTACATTGTATTTGTTCCCAGCCCTGTCTGAAAAGCTCTAGAAGCTATTTACTCTCAGAACTGTGTTGCATCTTCTTTATTAGTACTGTACCACATCAAGAAAAGCCTATTGAAAAATACACATTTGGTCATAAAAAATTTATCTAACCTGTTTTAAAGATGATTGCTCTGATATGTCCCTATTTTGCAAGAGGGCCAGCTAAAAATATTAAAAAGGAATTCTGACTTGCTATTTTACAGCAAGGCTTCAGAGATAAAGCAGCATATAAACCCACATTTTAAAATTTATGTGATAGTCTCAATATTTAAAGGGCTAGATACATAGAGGCATCGAAAGTGGCTCAGGAACCTTAAAGGATACAAAGGGATGCTTACAAGAAAACAAAAATATAAGCACACAATAATGCCATAAAACTGACACAGTATATTTAAGGTAGATAACTCAATAATTAAAAATTGGCCGAGTTAAAAACTGACATAGTTCTACTAAAGTAGCTTTCTCAAGGCTCAAGGTATCTACTATGATGCACAATTATTCCTGACGTATTTCTCAATTCTGTACAGAGCAGAACCTTGCTAATCTAATTGTCATTTTTTAATCTGTGCAGTCTATAATCTGTACAAGACTTAGAAGAACAGGCTCCTCTGCCTTGTGATAGTAATTGCATATTGCTTTTCCTAATGTTATTATACCAAGAAAACAGAAAGTACATGTAAAAAGAAATAAGCAATAGAGAATCCCTGATGGTGCACCTTTGCTACTGCAATATTTTGTCCAATTGCTAATTTGCCACAATGAAGATTTGCAATAGAGTTCATTTTCAGTAATGAAATTAGTACAGTTCTAATATATTCAGCAGCAGGCCTTGTATCTACTGTTGGATAAAATATGACAAAACTGGCTAAAGATGTATGTTCAAAGCCCTATACATTACATTAAGTATATAAATCAGTAAAAGTCAGGCTGTACACCTACATCTAATGTACTCACAGAAGCTGCGATCACTGAAAGGCTTGTATTCAAAAGTAAGTTGTATTTAAATTTTTGGACAAATTTAGTCAGGAAGAATACATTACTGGATATTTATGCAAAATGCAGAGTCCCAGGAACAACATTTTCTCTCTATTTCTGATTTATGTCAATGATAAACGTCTCTCTCTACTCTGTTCAGTGACAGATTATAACTAAGGGTGTGTCACCACCCAGCCGCTCGCTCACTCCCCCCTGGTGGGATGGGGGACAGAATCGGAAGGGTAAAAGTGAGAAAACTCGTGGGTTGAGATAAAGACAGGTTAATAGGTAAAGCAAAAGCCGCGCATGCAAGCAAAGCAAAGCAAGGAATTCCTTCACCACTGCCCATGGGCAGGCAGGCGTTCAGCCATCTCCAGGAAAGCAGGGCTCCATCATGCATAACGGTGACTTGGGAAGACAAACGCCATCACTCCGAACATCCCCCCCTTCCTTCTTCTTCCCCCAGCTTTATATACTGAGCATGA
>NW_008795909.1:14416709-14423071 GCF_000699145.1 Aptenodytes forsteri
GCGTAACGGTGACTTGGGAAGACAAACGCCATCACTCCGAACGTCCCCCCCTTCCTTCTTCTTCCCCCAGCTTTATATGCTGAGCATGACGTCCTCCCTTGGGTCAGTTGGGGTCAGCTGTCCCGGCTGTGCCCCCTCCCAGCTTCTTGTGCACCCCCAGCCTGCTGGCTGGTGGGGTGCGGTGAGGAGCAGAAGAGGTCTTGACTCTGTGTCAGCACTGCTCAGCAGTAACTAAAACGTCCCTGTGTTATCAACGTTGTTCCCAGCACAAATCCAAAACAGAGCCTTATACCAGCTACTATGAAGAAAATTAACTCTATTCCAGCCGAAACCAGCACAGGGTGAACATGATATAATTTCTGAGCCAAACCTCTGTGCTCTAGTTAAAAAAAGTTAGTTTTACCTGTCTAATTTCACTACCTACCTTCATCAGAGAAAAGCTGTCATATTTTGATGCAAATTCCAGCAATTTACACGTTTCAAGCTGGCAGGCAATGTCTTCCTAGAAAAAATTGCCACCCTTCCACAATCCCTTGTGAAACGGCAAACCAGGTTAGAAAGACAGAGGAGATTGGATTACCTGTCTGCGCCAGATCATTGTTTCTAGGAGATAATCCATAAATGATTAATCCTTCTAATGTTCTTGAGCAATGTAAGGAGGGCTGCCTGTGACCTATTTCAACCTCTTGCACTGTTGTTGTGAGAACAGCTTTACTGTATAAATCGAATTATTTTCATTCCCTTGATTTTATTGACTTGTAAGTGTAATTTAATGCCTTTTCTTTGTTCCATGTTTTTTTAGCATCTCTCAGAAGGACCATAACTGTTGGTAATACTCATGTCCAAAATGGCAGTGAACACATAGATGGCTAAATGGTTTTTTTATGTCATTTTCCTTGTACTTTATTAAATTACATTATTTCAGTAATTCACTGTTGTTTTAACGCTTCCTGCTTCACATTTTCTTGAACATTTTGCCAGTTGTACAAGGTGAAGAAAAAAAGAAAAAGTCATCCATTCCTGTTACAGAATCAGGACTGCAACTACTACATGTCAAAATGAGACCAAAGTAATTTATAGTTAAATTCAGATTTCAGTATTGCAACATCTGAAAAACTCAGATACTCTACAAAGTAGTTATGTATTATCTCTGTTTTAGGTACAGCACAGAAATAGGAAAAAATCCTACAGCTGGGTAAGTCAGCAGTCCCAGAACTATTTTCCTATACCTTGTCACTTCAATGTGATGATCCTCCAAAGCCAGGAGTCACTTTACACACCAACCTATCCTATGGATTTTAATTGTTTAGCTTACCACTGCTCTGTATCCATCTGGACTGTATTTGCAGATGTAGTCACACACTCAAAAAAAAAAAACCCTGTTGACAAAACCCGGGCCAGAAACTGTCACCTTCGGTGTGAAGAACTGTAGAAACACATGGTTGGCTTATTTCATAATTCTGACTTCAACAATTGACTTGGCAGAAATGAAGGGGTACTGCTCTCCCCAGAAAGGTGGGAGAGAAATGGTACAATAGCAAAATGGAATAATTACCTTAGTTAAAAGGCTCTGCACAGAGGTAAGAACAAGTACGTAAAGATCATCCCTGACAGATATTGTATCATCTGATCCTAAAAAACAACAGTGAAGAAGACACCATAACATCCTTCAGTGATTTGTTATATGGCTTAACAATTCCTACTGATTGGCATTGTTAGGATCCAGTGTAATTATTTTTGCTGTACATTAACCTGATTTCATTTTGTCCTTTTGCCAGTAAGTGTGGAGAACTGATTTCTGTAACAACCTTTTACACATCAAATGTGTAAACTGCCACGTTCTTTTTTTAATTTTCTCTTTCTTTTAACCCAGCAACATAATAATTTCTTTTGTTTTCTCTTTCAAGGCATGCGCTCTAATTCTTTTGCCATTCCTCTAGCTTTTTCCCCGGAGTCGCCTCAGTTTGTCTACGATTCCTATTTAGTGTCTCACTCAAGCAGGACATTACGAATTGACAAATTTATCATGGAATTAATTACTAAAAATCCAAGGAAAGGATATTAGTTGTACATCTGGTGGTATTTTATCCTGATGACAATCAGCAAGTGTTTTAACAAGTTTAGTTTTGTAGCCAGGGGAAGAAGGATAGAAGGAAACTGATTTGGTGACCAACAGATACTGCAGAGTATCCAAGTTTTAAAAACTCTAAGGTAAAAAGGAAAAATTTTGCTGTCCTATAGCACTGCAATGTGTAACAATTTAGAAAACTTTCCTCTAAAGGTGGAAAAAGATTTTTCACAGCTAAAAATAAGTATCTGTCACCATGAATATGCAATAAGGTACCTGTGAATGCAGCATTAGTGCAGAAAGAGCATACCGCAAGGTGGAAGACCTATGAAAGGCTTGCGATTCACTTGGCACTCCCAAAGAGCAGAAAAATTGCCTGGAAAGGTAACTTTTCTTTACATAAATATGGTATAAACTGCTGTTGAGTAGCATGCAAGGCCATTTCTGTGCTAATCCTTGAAAGGGGAGATTTTTACAAATCTCGTTTACAAAGAGATGGGTCATAAGCTCCAACTGCAGCAGTTTTTCAGTTATCCTTTATCAGCTTGGAGCCTCACCACAGGTAGAACTATTTGCACAGTGAGGTATAGTAAAGAGACTGAGTATCAGGAACTGTCAGCCTCACCAATAGCAAAGATCAAACATGCATTCACAGTACAGCAAAGAATACAACTGAAGAAAACACTGTAATAAACAATAAGCAAATAAAAATGCTCAAGTAATGCCTGGTGTGAAATAAAATGGCAACCCTTGCAAAATTCTAGCATCCCCCCCCTTGTTTTAACCACTTTAAAATAACAGAGAAATTTGTGTCTTTCATAAAAAAGACAGGCTAAACATTTGCAGGCTTGCTCAGAGAATTACAATGCAAAATAAAAGTTCATTAAATTGTTGATTAAGGAAGTTATCACCAGGACAATTTGCCCTAGCTAGGACTAAGCGCAAATAAACAGTCTGTAGAATTACAGCCATTATCACTGAAATTTAAGGTATAGATAACAATGCAATTACTAATCAATAGCCCAAGAATTGCCTGCTATTACAATTCAAGGAAAAACATCTGTAAGCAAACCAGTAAAAACCGTGTCATTTGCAAAATATGTCATGAAACCAGAAACTTCTGACAACTGTTTCAAGTGGAAAACAGCAAAGATAGAATATGAGCTCTATGAGTCACTCAGATTTGCTGGACTCCACTGGACCCTAATTCAACTTTTAGTAATAACAGAAAATGCACTGACTGGGAATGCTTACTGCACTCCTCCATCATCTTCACAGCAGCAATATATTCTTTCCTGATGATATTCAGCTAACAAGGGAAAAACAAAGGGACCGCAGACTGAAGAAGACTTTTTCTGTATGGTCTGAAAGGAGTGACTGCGGCCCAAATAAGCTTTGGGAATACATGAGTAATCTGCTGTGTGAAAAACAGGGGCCAGAAAAAGAGTTTGTATAACGTAACTGCAAACAGCAGAGCAGACATCAATGGAGAGACCCAGCCATGCTGTCACAAGCAACTGAAGGCATAAAAGAAGATCTTTATTATTGCACCTACCTTAATATTAACATGTATCAAGTAGGTAATAGTACTTAGGGTAATAAATCATCATAACCTGTCCTATAAAAACGGCTGAATAACTGAAATATAGAACGTAACGGTCTCTTCACTTGTTGAAAGACAAATGGAATCTGTCCCACTCACAGAGAAAACATCAAAAGGGCATTATGTACATCATCCCACTTCTGCCTGGTTCAGTGCAAGAATCGGGAACAGAGAGTGATAGATGAACATTTCCCCAGCAATAACTGCTGCATAGCTTCAAGGGAGGACAAAGAGATTTGCAGTACACAATAATCACAGAACAAGCCTGAATGGATACAACTAACATTTCAGTTTATGCTGAGGTCACAGCTTGAGTCTAAGTATACGATATACTTTGGTGTACTTCAAGGTTGAGGAAGCAGATGGCAGGCCATATGACTTATTTCTGATATAAAATATTTTATTCCAAGGCAACAACAGGGCAGGGAGAATAAATTCACTAAAATGCGGAACAGGAATGAGCAGATGAAGGAGGAAAACAATCCATAACCAGAAACCACCACTTCTCTTTTTTTATCGATGCTCCTCATGTTTCACTTCTAATTCAAGATGAAGCCAAGGAGTTTTCACACTTCAGAAGATCTCACACAGCAGAAGGCTGTCCTTTGCCAATAAGTTTTTTACTTTGAAGGATACCTTTGCTTTACAGTAATCTTGCAGAAAGGAGCGGTTTGGTGCAGATGTTTAAGATGCCATTTAAAACCAGCTCTTAAAAAAGTTTTTGTCATTTTCTTTCTGTCCCATTTGAGCCCTTAGAATGTTGATTGTCTCTTTATAAAAGATTGTTTTCAAACTTTAACTTCCTCATACTATCTTTTCCTAATATAGAGTGTTACTGAATAATAACTAGACATTTTACATCAAAGTATTTTTGACACCATAATAAGTGTCATTGTTTGTCCTTGATGGAAAGAGTTTTATGTACTTTACTAACAGAAACAGTGAAAACCCAAATTGTATGGATCAGATTGGGCCCTCCTGTGGTAAAACCATTAGAAGGGGATGGAAGATTTATGGAGCTCTAAGACATTCTGTATGATTTTTAGGGTTTTTTTTACTGATGCTTAGGTCTTAGGATTCAGGGGTGAGTTACTGG
Organism: Aptenodytes forsteri; assembly: GCF_000699145.1. Taxonomy (NCBI): domain Eukaryota; kingdom Metazoa; phylum Chordata; class Aves; order Sphenisciformes; family Spheniscidae; genus Aptenodytes; species Aptenodytes forsteri. The sequence continues at coordinate 14,421,477 of NW_008795909.1, forward strand.
GATGAAGTACACAAGAGTTTTGTGTCCAGATTACATTTTTTTCTAAGAAATGTCTTTATACTAGAACTGTTTGACATCAAAACAGGTAGATTAATGTTTTCTCCACAAAGCTTTACTTTTATAATTTACAAAATTATATTATACGGGAACTTGGTATTTCCACTGCTTGTCAGAAAGACTTTTTATGGAACTACACAACTTCTGGATCCTTGCTTATAGCTTGTGCATTAAATGTCTGCCATTGTGGGAGAGGATTATACTGTAAAGCTGTATTAAAATCAGAAGTATGTCCACCTGCAATGGAGAAGAACATAACCTGTGGTAATACAGAGCTTAGTGGAAATTCTTTACATTCTCGAAGGGTCAGAAGCATGCCAGAAACATGGTTTTGTTTAGAAATTTACAATCCTGTTTTTTCCTGTCAGATTGCACAGAATGCTACAAAGATAGTTGGATCTCAGTGATCTTGCCTTGGAAGTCATTCATGCCTTGGTCCTAATAAATATTCTATACTTTCCTGTTCCTAAAATCCACTAATTATTAAAAAAATTGCAGGAACAAAGCTCAGTGCACTGCATGTTACCTTGTTCTTGTTCCAGCAAACTTAAATATGTACTACATAGGACAGTTGATATGTTCACTATACCCGAGAAAAATATTTAATTCTAAAATTCTTTTAAAATATTGCAAATTCCATATCCCACTGCAGACTGTGAAATATTCAGATACCAGATAATGACAAACACGCGAACAAACAGCATAACCCCCAAAGTACTGAAAGATAATTCCTCCGGCCTGTGACCCAGCTCATCGCACTTCATACGCCAGCCTGCAGTAAACTCAGAAGCCTTTGTATTACTAATGTCAGTAAATGAATACTAACAATAAAAATAATGACCTCTTACACTGTAAACAATACACAGCTCTTTAGCTTAATCTGTTCCATTGACACGAAGAAGCTATTTCTCTTCATGACACATCCAGATGTGGAGAGACAACTCAGAAGAAGTCAACTGAAAATCTCTTACAATGTGCTCAAGGGGCCTAAGTACAGGGAGTGGAGTTGGGTAGGGTGGCTGGCAGGATCCCTTCTTCAACAAAGGAGTAAAGGTCCTTTCCTCACAGCATTGCGTGAGCTGAACCTGAGCGACAACATTTCTGACGGAAATCTCCTGGATGGAGCTACAGCCGGCTGAAACGGAGGGGAGGCGGCAGGGAGGGAGCACAAGCTCTCTGCTTGGCAGGCATGGCAATGGTTGGTGTCTTTGGACACTTGGCAGCATGGGAGCGTGGAGGCCATCGCTCAGCTGTGCCAGCTCTGACAGGGCTGGGCCAAGCCTTGCAGCTGGTGGAGGCACTGCCACCGCAGCTGTCCACCGCCTGCTCGGCCAATGCCCAGCAGCATCGGGGGACGCGCCACAGCCCAGCTGCCACGTGTCAGGCTGAACCCCATGAAGCCGGTTTTCCGCCTAGCCACTGACCTGCGGCTCATGACCCCGTGCCACAATGCCACTAACCCCTCTGTGGTGGTGGTGTGTGAACACCAACCCTCAGCCCCAGGCCGCGGGTGTCGGCAGGGGCTGGGGGGTGCCTCA
>NW_008795909.1:14423650-14436324 GCF_000699145.1 Aptenodytes forsteri
CCCGGGGCCTCCGCACGGGGCCCCGGTGGGGGCTGCTCTCGTCCAAGGGGAAGTTTGGGATTTGGGTGCCTTCCCTCGGCGGAGGTGTCGACCCCGAAGGGCGCTTGTGCCAGAGGAGAGGAGAGGAGAGCCTGTGCTTGCGCACGGGGCGGCACAGCGTCGTTCACCTACTGGGGGTCGCTGTGACCGAAGCAGCTGTGGGGCTCGAGGTTTCTTTTGCTCTTGGTGGCCGTTGCTGGGTTGACTTCTTTTTTTTTTTTTTAAATTGTAATTGTTGCTCATGCGTGTTGAACAGAGCCCTAATGTAGGAAGAGTGGGGCTTGAGAAATGTTAGTATTCGTCATTGCATTAAAACGCAGTTTTTGCTTGACTGCCGGTTTTATCACAAAACTATAAAAATGGAAATATGTGGAATTTCACATTGTCATATCCAGCACCGGAGCTGTACACGACTTTCTGTGCTTGTGGGTCACAAGCACACGGTAAAGGTTGCTTTGAAAACTGAAGTATGAAACAGAGCCACGGTCCGTAGTTCTATTGTTTTGTTGTTGGCTGTGCTGTCATTGCTGTCCTTTAAGTAACACTGTGGAAGACAACCTATCTGCTATTTGCAGACTAATGGGCTGTAGTCCATATTTAATATAAGGAGTTGTGTGAAAGGTGTTCAGCTCTGACCCATCAGGCTCAGCATAGGAAGGTTGTAGAATACTGTATATCACATCATCAGATTGATAGCATGAACAAAATCTTCTGGAAATGGGTTTAGTTTCCTAATCTTACGAAGAAAAAATAGGTAGTTTCTGGAAATAAGAGATCATATTTTTAGTCCTATGATGTCAGACCTCATGGGAAGATAACGATATTGTAAATCTCTCTAATTAAAATGCTATACAAAAGCTACATAACTGGGTGAACAAGCATATCCCTTAAATGCAATTGCTGTCTCTTGTAGGAGAAAACCGACATAGAAGGGACCTTATTTGTGTACAAAAGGTAAGGGGTTTTTTTTTGGGGGGGGGAGTGGGGGTTCATTTTCCTTCCTTAAGAAAACAAACCTTAGAGGGCTTCATAAGTAGCTTTCATACTGGATTTACTGCTTCTAGTAAACTCATAATTACTTATTTGTCCAGCTGTTAACATCTGTATACTCATTTGAAAAGAATAAGCTCTGCACATTGGTGAATAACTCTGTCAAAAGCACCTAAAAGTACTGCTGAAAAATCATAAAACTTGATGAACGCTGCATATGTATCCACACAAAAACCTAGTTTATTGAGCTTATTTTGTTAATCTAATAGCATTTGTTAATGTATTGAGTTTGTTAAATGCTGAGTCTTCCTTTGTCCCCTAAAATCCATAAAGTTGATTATGAAAACAATTCAGATGACAAATTAAATAATCTGTCCTAACTTACTGTCGGGAAAAGGCAGAATTTCATGTAAATGGACAAAGTTGCCTAAAAGCTGGAGATCTGTTAGTGTATAGTTTTGGGGGCTACTTGATTTCCTCATCAAAACCATGAAAGAAATTTCCAATTATACGGGATGGGGGAAAGGGGTAGGGGGGAGAACCAGCGCATAAAACCAAGCATGGATTTAAGCTTTAAATTACAGGCAAATCAAAAATCTAACAATGAAATAACACTGTTGAATCTAAGAAATACAAATAATGCAGACTTAACCTGTCCTGAGACAGACTGTTATAGACTAGGTCATTACAATATTTTATCCTGGCACTGTGAAGGGATACTAATAACCAGTTCCTGTCTATTTTACTTGAGCTCCAAGCTTGGAAATACTTAGCGTAAGAAAGCCAACCAAACTAAAAACCAAAAAACTAAGCAAGAAAGTTTCTGTGTGGTTAGCTGATTATTTCAAGTAAGTTCTGTTAGGCGCATTAAAAGACTAACTTGTGATGGTAAGGATCATTTGTGCTCTTCTTAGAAGCTCTTAACAGATTTTGTTGTTGATCATTCGGTAAAGGTGGCTACATTGTTACAGAAATTTTAACATTTGCTAGCTAATTATATCTATTTTTAGCCTGCCTTCATCATGCTGCTGTGTTGGTTATATGGCTGCTTACAGGCACAGTTGAGTATGCTGACATGACATTCATGCAGCAAGAGAAAACAGTTCTAAAACTATCTTGAACTTCCAGTGCTTGCTTGCTTGATGTTTTCTTTTTCCACCTGGTGTCTAGCAAAAATCTAGATAATAAAAATTGTTTCACTAAGCAATACAGTTTTGAATAATTTAACATCTAGTTTGAGGACACTGGGTTAAGTCTTCATTTTAAGAGTCTCCCATTAGGAAGAAATTACTGCTTATGGTTCCCCTCTAAGTGTATTTCATGTTATTTCAGCTAACAGCTTTTTCCATTGTTGTACCTATTTACAGTGGGGTAAATGTTGCTCCATAAGTGGTTTGGTTTTTTGTCTTCTAATAAAAGATTCTAAAATGCCTGAAAACTATCTTATGTGAAGTATTGAATACACCTGCATTTTAATCCTGGACCTGCCCTAGTTGTTTTGAATAGATTTTTTTTGAGGCACATCTTTCAGCAGTTTAGCAGTGTAGAACTGTAATGTTAATCCTACTTTGAGGTAAGGGTAGTTTTAAATTGAAATTAGTTGGCATGCCAAGAAATGGCATAGAAGAACAACTATTAGAGCTTCAGGACTGCTAAAGCTTCACCTAATAAAGCACTGAAGATTTGAAGATTAATTCATAACTGTTTCAGAAAATCGTATACGCTGATGAAGGTATTAATCCTTGTTTTTGTTTTAACTGAAACAATAGGTCAGCTTCTCCTTATCACGGTTTTACGATAGTGAATCGACTGAACATGCACAACCTGGTTGAACCAGTAAATAAAGATTTGGAGTTTCAGCTCCATGAACCTTTTCTTCTCTACAGAAATGCTAGCTGTGAGTATAACTTTCTTTAATCCATATAAACTTCATGTTCTGTTTTATAACCTAGACCATTTCTGATTACTGTGGTGTCTGTTTCAAGTATAATGTAATAGGGCATGTTCCAATGAAATGTCTGATGTTTTCTGTCTGCAGTCCTAGATTTACTTAAATAGCTGTGCTATTATATTATGATGACCTGCTCTCAATAAAAAGAGGGTATACTAACAAAGTTAAATATTGCTATGTTCTTTTTAATTAATTATCTGATAGGTTTAATCTAAACATATATGCAGTGCTATAGCATTAATAAAAAACTATGAAAGAATAATGAAGATTGATAGATTTTGAAAGTATTTAACACCAAGAACGGTTCTAAGGGCTTCCTCTTTTGCCAGTGAAAAATTAAATATTAATCAGTAGCTGCCTGAAGAAGTTGAGAAAATTGCTCAGCTCTAGGTTGAAGGTTCTTTCTCTACAATAGGTTTTGGACTCAAGAGATAGATGTCTATACTAAATTTCCTGGAGTCTAGACTTCAGCAAGTCTGGGCGTTGGGATAGTCGTTATACAGATGAGCGGTGAAACAGTCAGTATCTTCTTGCTGCTTTTTGAATTCTAGTAGTGTTTTGGGTCATCAGTTGAGCTTCAGTGTCCCAGTGTACTGTGTTCCAATTAGGTACATGCTAAAAATCCTGTTAGTCCAAAGAGCTCAAAGTATAAATTATGTAGCCCTTAAAGAGAGGAAGAGGGAGTATATGTGTATATGCAATGTCTAGACTTAGCAAGTCTGGGCGTTGGGATAGTCGTTATACAGATGAGCGGTGAAACAGTCAGTATCTTCTTGCTGCTTTTTGAATTCTAGTAGTGTTTTGGGTCATCAGTTGAGCTTCAGTGTCCCAGTGTACTGTGTTCCAATTAGGTACATGCTAAAAATCCTGTTAGTCCAAAGAGCTCAAAGTATAAATTATGTAGCCCTTAAAGAGAGGAAGAGGGAGTATATGTGTATATGCAATTCACGTTAGGTTAAGTAGATAAATAAAAGGCACCCCACAGAGCAGAGGGTCCTCCTGATACAAAGGTATCATTTCAGGTCCTCTTTTCTAGACAAAGTTCTCGAAACTAGTTTGCTGCTGTCTAGTGACAGGTTCCCCTTACTGAATTACTCAGAGAACCTTTATGCTGTCTGGATACAGTACTTCCTCCACACCATGTCTTCTTCCTATCAGATTGTCCTCTTGAATTACAGATAGGAACACTGCTTTGGCTATGCTTCAGTGTACCTAAAAGAACAGTCAAATGTTAATCCCTTCCTGTTTCCCCCTTGGAAAGCCTCTAGGTTCTGTGGGGAGTAGGATAGATTCCATTATGGTGACAAAGAACAGTATAACGTAGGTGGTCTCCTCTGTTGAATAGTCTTAGCAGTCTTCCTTCTATAAGTGTCATTGAGAGGAATAAGTCAAAACTTGTCAGTAAGTTGAGAAGTCTGGGAGATTAGGGAAGTAAATGACTGGCAAGAAATTGGGAGGAGGAGGTGGGGGGAAAAATATTGCGTTGAGTTGGATGTTTAAGCGGGTTGCTTGGTTTGGAAGGAAGAGGAGCTGTAGATGGTGGTAGGGGTAGGATGGCTGATGAGGTGGCAGTAGAGGAAAGAATTGCAATTGTGAGATTGGTGACATAAGGGAAGCAGGAAGTTGATTGATTTGTTTGTTGGAACTGCTGATGGTATCAAGAAGCAGGAGCTGCTGTGGAATTACCATGGTGTATGCTAGTGGGAGTGTCTAGAGGATCACTTAAAGGAAGCAATCAGAGAAGGTAGGCTGTGTGTGAGTTCATTAGAAACCCCTAAAGCTAATTATATGCCTTTCTCTCATTGATAAAAGCTCTCCTTTTCCTATGGGACACTATTGTGTAAGATCTGTGGGAGGCTCTTTGGAGTTAGGATAGACATGACATAGAAAAGTTTGAGGAAGGAAGAAACTCATACAAAGGCAAGCAAGGAAAATATTATAGACTTGATATGGGAAATAGTTGCATTCTGAAGTAGTCAAGAGCGATTTTTTTTCCTCTTACATCTTTCCCATTGTCGTTTTAAAAGACTTTGGTCGGAAACCATCTTTTATTTCCTCACTCTGTTCTGTCTCCTGGAAGAGGGTGGTAGCATGTCCAGAAACAGTCTACACTGATTGCAAATTGAAAATGTTCAGTGTAGTTAGTATGTCATTAGTTATTTCCCCGAGGGCCACAGATAAGCAGCAGATCAGTTTTTGTGTGCTCTGCTAGTGTGCACCTTTTTCAAATACAAGCTTAAAAGCATAGAAAACAGCATCTAAGCTTTTTATTCCTTATGATTTCAGCACCGCTAACTCCCTTACATTTTGCACGTAGTTGTTGTGTTTTGGATTTTCTTCTGTACATGCAGTTTCCCAAATTTTCTGACCTCTGTCCCCTGAATTAGTTAGGAAAAAAAAAACCCAACAAATTATATGATTGAAATGTTCAGTGTTAAAGCTGTTTGCCTCTACCTGCATAGTATTCATGAAACTTTTTAAAAAAAACAAACCAGAAAAGCCTTCAGGATTGATTTGGATTTGTAGACAAATTTCAACAGGTATATGTTTTATTTGTATGGGTAGATTAGGGGATTCTTGCCCAAGTTCTTTTCATGCAGAAGGGTGTCCGCTTCTGCTCAGCTGCCTGCTGGCATGAAAAACCTTTGCATTTTTGGGACTAATTCAAATAGGAGTTTTAAGCCAGTGGTTAATGTAATGTGTATCTCTAAGGGCTTAATGTGGTGTATCTCTAATGGCTTAATGTGAATTTCTTCTGAGATCCTTTAATGACTGAAAGAGGATGGACTGCTAGGTTGTGCAAGGAAAAACTACCTCTTATACAGGGTGTTGGCAACAGCCCTGTTTCTTGTAGAGTGGGGGGGTTTTTTTGTATGCTGCTTGAGGAAATCTACTGTGATCATTAGAAACTCTTAAGAATCAGTTGTCCTACTAAGATTGCTGAATGATTGAACTGAGGATTCTGTTTCCTTAGCTTACAAATGGGGAATGGTTCAGACTACCTGATAAAAACCTAAAATGATGTTTATTCATACTGCTGTTTGGCAGAGACAAGCATATTTTGTGCCTGTATGTTTAGGTTGTGACAGGATCAATGACAAATTGTGGTTTACGCTTCCCCAGGGCATGGTAGAAATAGTAGAAGATGATCAAAGCAAAATTATGCCACCACGTATTTGGGGAAGGTTCCATGTCAACAATCTTTATAACTGAATATGATACTACTGTTTTATAAACTTCACGTTTTCATTTTGTTCTGGGATTCTGTCTTGACTTAAGAAGATAATAAGGGCAAAGCCTGTTAGGTATACCAGATCAGATCTCTGGCATTTCTGTCTTAAATGGCATGAGAGCTGTTCTGAGTATATCGAGTGACGTACTCTAGTCTATGCAGAGCCGCTAACAAGTTATATGAGAAACTTTGCAAGCAGTATAGAAACATTATTTTTACTAGGCTGGAGGCTATAAGAATGCTTTGCCTGTCATGCTAGGTCATAATATTTTTGGTGGGTTTTACCATTCTTTTATGGTTTGATTTGTTCAAATACTTATTTTTAATATACAACGGAATCTTTAGTTTGCTGCATATTGGAATTTACCTCTGTTAAGCTGTAGGCATGAGATCCTTTATCCAATTGCAGAAAGACTCTTTCATTAGAAAACTCTTAGAACCAGACTAGGTAATTGCCATGCTATTCTCATGGGAAAGGAGGCCTGACTTATCTTTCATAGTTGTTGGGGGTTTTCCTCTCGTTTTTGCAGGGTGGTATAGGAAGGAGTCTTTCATGGGTATTCTGGAAGGAGTGTAGACCAAGTGATACAGTACCTTTCTTATATCTACCTTTTGTTGTGTTCACTGAGTGACATGGAAGACATTTGGGTCAATTTGTTATTCGTTATTCTGTTAAGACATTTAGAGGCTTTTTTTTTTTTCTTTCAGGAAAGAATATCTTTTTAATATTTTCAGTGTTAATGGGAAAATCTTTCCCAACTCCAGAATTTTTTTCTCAAAGTCATTCTGGCTACATAATACAGTTCAAGCCCCAAAAGAATACTTAAACCCAAAATTTTGAGAAAGGCTATGTCTACTTTAAAAGTTGTATATAATGCTGCCTGAAAACTTACACCACTTATTCATGAGGCATCAGGTCCTAAAGCAAAAATGGCAGGGGGTGTGACTAAGAGGCTGTGGACATTATACCAGTTACAGTGGTAAATAGAAAAAAATGTATTCTAGTTTTCATTGTTGGAAAGAATTAAAGAAAGCAAATATCTCCAAAGGTGAACAAATCAAGAAATTGCCATAATGAAAAGAAATTGTTTGACTTAATGTAACATTTTTAATTTATAATTTCTCTTAAAAGGTAGAATTTTTTAGATTATACTTCATACTTAATGTGCTATTTATTATTGCTTAATCTGGAATATGTGTTGCTGGGTACATTTGATCCTTGTCTAACTTTCCCTCTGGATGCATGCACATTTAGAGTATTCAGAGTATTTGTTCATGAAGCACTGAATCCCATTGACCTATTTTTTTTTTTCCAATGAACCTAAGCTTGTTTCCTCTTGTCTGTGTTTTGTGAAAGTATGTTAAACTCTGTTTAAAAAAATGCATACAGTTCTGCCAGTAGCAGTAATAATAGTCCGATCTGAAAGTTCGGTACTTTCTTTCAATCTAATGTGAGAATTTGGAGCCGATAGTTGATAGTTTGCTTAATAATAGAGGAAAATTAGTCAAAGTTTTAAGCAATGGCCAACTTACCGCTTAAAGTCTGCAAGAAGTATTCTTCTAAGTCTTTCTCGTTTATAACTTTCCCTCTGTATCGGTGGTGTTGGTCTTGATTAAAAGGCTTTTTAATCCAAGCTAGTTCACTTGGGATGTCAGGCAGATTGATTTCCATGGTGCTGAAAAGACAGATGCTAAGCGTAAAACTTGGGTATTAAAATAAATGGTCCTTGTTTGGTGTGGGTATTTTGGTGGTTTTTTTTCTTACTTGCTGCTTATTCCTGTCCAAGGATAGGAGTTAGAAAAACAAAAATAATGGATTTTGGAGAGGTTTTATATGTTTAAGTGGAAAACTCAGTTACAAAGTACTGTCTTCTGGACTTGTATTATCATTAATTAAACAAACTTGTATTCAGAACAGCAAAAGCAAAATGTTGCATTATTTCAAATGGCTTTTAAAATTCTTTGAAAGAGCTCCTGACTGGTTTCAAAACAGGGCATCTTTACTGGTAAGGAAAGTCTCTCATTATCACCTTTGTTCCCAGCTGGCAATGCATTAAGTATAACATATCTGTGCGATTGCCGAAGCTGAATGGCTCTCCAGCAAGCGCATTAACCCAGTGGTTTAGTCTGAGATAAGAAAGGAGCCTGTTCTTGATACCTTTATAGCAGAAGCAATGCAAGCTAGGGGGAGGGGAGGAACCACTGAAAGCTGTTAAGAAGTTCTAAAAATATTTTGTTTGACCTGAAAGATGGCACTCTAACTGGACGGGGTTTTCCGCGCTGGTTCAGTGTTGCAAAGTAGTAATCCCTCTCATTCCACACTGTACTTTGTCAGATGGCAGTTTGTTAAAGTGTTCCTGATCTCGGATGCTGTGTGCCACCTGCTGAATTTCTCCAGTGCAACTGCTTGTGGGTTTGTGCTGTGAACTGTATTTGTGAAATGGCCTTAGATATTAAAACCATATGAAAGGGAGGGACTTTTTAAATTAATTCTAATAATTTATAAATCTATGTGGCAGGCTAATATTTAAATTGAGGAAAATATGAATAGTGAATGAGGAATCTCAGTGAAGAAGATATTAGAGCAGATTGACTGAGGAGAGGCGGCATTTCAGCTAAACTTGCTACTGGAAGAAATATGAGCTTTGAGAGAGGTTGCTTTATATGCTTTTGCCTTAAACTCTATTTGAAATGTAAAATTATGCATATACCATATGCAAATGATGCATGTATGTACTTTTCTTTATGGGAGCGAGATTGGGTTGATTTCCATGATTACCTTATAGGATGGGTTTCAAAATACAAGTCCTTTCTTTCCGGAGAGAGTTTGAAAGGTTGTTGTCCTCCACTTCCAGTTGTTCTGCTTCATTGTATAGCAACGTCTAAATTGGAACTATAAAATAAAAATTTTCTCTCTCTTCTGCCAGCTCTTCCAACTAGTTAAGGTAACTTCTAAACAGATCATCTTTTTGAATGAGATGAAGCTATATCTGCACAAATGGCTAAACTGCCTAAGGCAAGAGAGCGATAGTGTCTGGAATCTCTGAAACTGGCAGTGCTGATGAGTCCCATGTACACTTCTTCTGGCATAGCATTCTCAGGCTACAGCTTTGAACGGTTTTGCCTTACTGTGCTGCCCCCAGCTTCTTGTTTCTGCCCTCTCTCTTGTGCCAGATGGCATGTTTGTGAAGCTGATGCGCAAACAGTGTCAAGGAACTGGTCTGGACTAAAATGTATCCAGCTGACATAAGGGCAAGGGGTGAGTTGGGGTAGAATGAGTTAATGGCAAAGTTGTGAGAACGTAAAAGTGGTGACACTGCTTCTTTCTGCTTACTTAAAATAAAAACTGAAGTGAAACTACAGCTTTGGGATGCAACTTCATTTTATGTTGCCAAAGAGTGAGGCTTCTGTCTCACTGTGGCACTTCGCTGTCCCCACTCTTAATTCAGATCTGCTAACTGGGCAGCATTGAACAGTAAGCTGACTGCCCCATGAAGCAATGGGAGTACAATGTAGAAGAGACCAAGACCTTCCTTTTGGTGTCATCCAGCTGTTAGGCTTGAGCAGGAAGACTTCCATAATGCTTTTGTTTTCTCAAAATCTCTTTGTTTTCCCATAGCAATTTCAATCAAGTTTTAATGGTTGATCCAGTCAAGTTTGGAGAGAAGTTGTGTTACATATTTAGATAAATATTTGTAGGTCAGTGTTTCTAATAAAAATGGCATATGTCAAAGAATGTAGATAAAGATAATTGATGACTTCTTTTAATTTTATGAAATCTTATTTGTCTGTGATATGGGTTACTCATGACTTCATGCGTGTCAAAACGTAGCGTGAATCCAACTGAAAGATATTGCTGATGATGATTACAAACTGCTTCTACTTGATTACTAAAGATGCTGCCCGGCATAGAGTGTAGAAAAGCTGGATGGAAAGTGTTGAACTAGATGGAAAAATGAGTCACGTAACTTAGTGGCTTCTGTTGGATGAAACTCTTAAAAGAACTGCAGTAGAAAGATAGGCCATTAGACATATGACTGTTCAGTTAATGTTTATGCTGGATGTAGTAAAAAGATCACAGATTTGAAAAGAACTGGTAAGTACCAACTCTGTTTTTAATAAAAGGATGTTCATAGCTAGAGTTGCATGCATGTAAGAAATACATCAAATACAGTAATGCAGTTGGGACACACACATATACTTCTGGGGTAAGGGACTGATCTGATAGTACAAATGAGTTCTCTTTTGAAAAGAGGAAGGTAAACATTCCAGCCTGTTGGACCATATCTAAGTTAATGCCCAAGTTTACTTGTTCATAATCTGCTTTACATCTTTGTAATACTGTTAAAGTTTTGCAGTGACTCCCTCTGATTGCTTGCCAGTAGTACAAAGTGGAAAAAAGCCTGATACTCTGTACACCAAACTGAGATTTGGATCTACTTCTTGTCTTGTGTAGGCCTGTTTCTGGCAGAATTGAGTGTGACTTTTATCATTTGTCCCATTAAGATATCATTATCTTCAGTTCTTCAGCAAGTATGCTTTTGAAGAAGCTTTCTTCTCTTGGCAGTTTGTCTGATAATGAAGTAAGGGACGGGAAAGAGCTTTTCTTCAGTGTTAAAATATGCTACATGACTAAAGAAGTAGCTCAAACTGGAAACATTCTTCAGGTTTCTATGCAGTAGACAATCCAGTTGTATTAAACTGTAAATATTAATAAATATTTCCTAAGCATTGGCTACATGTATGAAATGCTTTTTTTTATTGGCTTATGTCTTTTGTAAGAAGAAAGTTCCTTAAATTGTGCGGTATCTATTTCTTTGTTTATGACTTGAAAAGCTTTGTCTATTACTTAAGCTGTAACTTCTAAAGAAATGAACACCCAAATGAATATAGTTGTTATTAAATAAAATATATTAAAAAGAAGCAAAGCAGAACTTCAGTTTCTTAGGATATTGTTACAGAAATGAGGTGTGGGCATGACTCTTTGAGGGTTTTGGTCCAGCACAGTAAGCCTAGGATAACTGGAAGGTCTAGGAAAAAAATTTGCTCAATAATTGCCCTCTTTACCATGGCTTGAAATAATTTTCAGTGGGCTCTGGTTGAGATTTTTGAGTGTTTTGAGAAGGAAAAAAAAGGGGGGGGGCAGGGGGAGGAAAGGATTTCACATTGACATAAAAATCTACATCTGTCTGGAAAAGGTTGTGTATTTTTTTTTTTCCCCCAAACATTCCTTTTGTTCACTTTAAGTCATATTTTTATAACCAGTTAATGATTTCAACTTCATAAAAACATTGGCATGAGCTGCAGTATAAAGATGAGTTTTAAAAGGCTAAAAGTGTCTTTTCAGAAACGAAAATATTTTAATGGTAACATACGTAAAGTGTCCAGTTGCCTTTGATGTACTTGCACACTATGCATTGACAAACTTCATAGGTGAACCAAGATTTAAAATAACCTGCTTTGTGGGTTGGATTAAATACAATTCTGAAAAGAGTTCTGCAGACTTGTATTGGCACAACTGTGGGGACAGTGAGGAGATGAGCATGTGTGTGGGTAAAAATGGCCTCTTTGAAGTGGGATTGCTGTTGAAGAAATAGTACATGGCACTACTGACGAAGTTTCTCCCTCTGATGGGCTACCTTTCAGCTCAGTGATCAGGCTCTAACTCTGCCAACTTTCAGTGGAATTTTACTTATTCTGAAAGCCAGAAAGGGGCTTAGTCTTGCTGAGCTGGAACCCTTTTGCCCTTGTTGCTTTGTCCTTGATACCTTCAAAGAGTAGGGTTCAATATGAATCTAGTTTTAAGCTGCTCCATGAATGTGACAGTATGATTGGAGCTTTGGTACTGCTTCCTTCATATACAATTACTTCTCTTATGAAAATAATTTGGAGAGGGAACCTTTCAGAGAGCCTCTGACTGAATCATCATACTGTAATTCAAGCTTTAATATTTTTGTTGAGCTTCAAAAATTGACAAATTTAAAAATGGGTGTTTAAAAAAAAAGTGGATATTCTTTAGCCTAGTTTAAATGGTAAAATCAGTAATTCAAAACAGAAGGTTGCAACTGTAGTGAGAAGGCAACTGGTAGTTAAAACTTCATTTTCCTGCCACTTTTATTTACAAACAGTATCAACATTTTGTAGTTCTTGCATTTAATCTGACTGAAGTTGTATTTGTGTTTGCACATGTGCTCTTTCTGATTACTTTATAAATAGTAGTTGGTTACACACAGAATATTTGAGTGGAAATTGATGGTAATTCATATGTTGCAGATCTAATGGACTGCTGGCTTTTTGCTTTTTTCCTATTGATTTGATCTAATTTTTTTTTTTAAACCTTTGTCTTACACTTGCCTTTTTTTCTTATTTTCAAGTGTCGATTTACAGTATCTGGTTTTACGACAAGAATGACTGTCATCGAATAGCAAAACTCATGGCTAAGTAAGTACTGTGGTCTTACTA
>NW_008795909.1:14436343-14472745 GCF_000699145.1 Aptenodytes forsteri
TTTTTTCCTCACTCTCCTTAAATAGAAAAATGCAACATTCTTGCTGGTACCAGTTTTTTTAGTAAGCAAAATGTTGGTTTTGTTTTTTAAAAAAACTACAGCATTAAAATTTTCAGTTAAGTCGTAAAAAAAAAAAAAAAAATCAGTTGAAGTATAAGTTGGCATTCTCCAAAGAAAGCAAATATGAACACTGTTTATAATTTTACATTTTATTTTGTATAGGGATGCTGGCAAAAGATCCTCTGATGCAGAAAGTGTAATCAAATAAATGATGGCCACATCTTTTTGGTTGGTTTTGTGGTTTATTTGGTGGTGGGCTGGTTTTTGTTTGGGTTTGTGGGATTTTTTTAAGGCTTAGTTATTATTCCTGACTAAAGTGAAGAGATTGGAGAATAGTGGGAGAAGTATGTAGAATCTTCTAGAATTAAAGTCATGTTAGGAGGGTAAGCAAAACTATGAAATAATAGGAGCTTGTTGTTGCTAATTTCTGGATTGTTTGATTTTTTTTTTTTAATTTTTTTTCTTTCTTTTTTTTCCCACCTTTGGAGATAAAGTTGGTTTATAAATCTGCCATGTCACTTGCTCCTGTTTTGTAGTTCCAAGGGCTCCTAGAGATGTCATGCAGCAGGAGAATTTCTGAAGTGGTATCAATTTAAAGAAGCTTTAAAAGACTCTGTTTGCAATACCATGGTTTTGTTAGTTTGTTTCAGCTGCTGTCACTGTAGCAATGCAGTTAGTATCTGTACTGTAGATGGTTGCAGTGCCACAGCTGAGGAGGGCTTCAGACTAGAGCACAGAAGTTTGAGTGAACAACAGAGGTCAAAGAAGGCTGGAACTGGTTGACTTGGCAGTGTGGCATAAAGTCTTTAAAATGTTGTGATTGGAGGGTATTCTTGCACCTTTTTGCTCCTTCAGGTGAGGTACCTTGCAGAATAAGCTAAAACTTTCTACTAATAGAAAAGGATGAGAATTAACTTAAGCAAATCTTCAGTGTTCTTATGAAAGGAAGGAGCTTGAAGTGTGTGACAGGGTAGTTACACTAGCAAAAATGCAAAATTGCAAAATGTAGAAATACTGCACAGGATATCTTCTCATCCCTTGTCTTCTGCTTTGCTTTTCTTCACCATCACACTCTACTTTCCTGAACTTTCTTTTCTATTGCATGCCTTAATCAGCATGTCATGGCTTGCAAGTCAGGACATCTTGAAGACTGGCAAAACTTAATTATATGGTAACTAGTCATAGTGTAGACATTTTAAGCTGAATTTTAATTTCTTGTTCTGGGGTTTTTGCTTTGGGTTATTTTGGCTTTTCCCCACAGAAGTAATATAAGGCAACACAAATGACAGGCTTTGATATCAAGGTCTCTTTCTAAATTCTTATTTTTCTTTTCTGTCGTCCTGATAACCCTATACAGTTCCCATTTCCCACTCTTTTTTTTTTTTTTTCTCCCCTGTCCCCAGCTGTGTTGGACTTTTTGCTGTTATTTGGCTTGTGCAAATATAAGGATTAATGGAAAACAATTGTGTGAAACTGTCTCTCAGAAATAGTTACCAAAACAAATAAAATGTCTATTGCCTCTCCACTTTATAAACAGAGCATCAGAAGGGCAAGGTTTTCTTTTTTTAATGCACCTTTTAATTTAAAACCATGATTAATGTTTGCAGTGGGGGAGAGAGCTGAGCCCTTCGAACTCTACCATGTTCTTATTCTGTCATGCACAGCTACACTGCAGCTCTAAGTGTCATATAGCAAAACTTGAGTTCATTTGGTATTAAACTAGTCTAGTCACTATAGCACAAATCATGGGCTATAGATACTTCAGGGATCTTTAAAAGTGTAATCAGGTAACAGACTGATTTAGCCATGGCTCAGCAGTCCATAAATCACATCTACCCTTTTTGCTGGATTCTGGAAATAACTGTAACCCAGTAGGTTTATTTAAAGTCAGTCTGGGAATAATCTAAGTTTTATTGTCAACTCCTTTGTAGACTACTGTAGCCTGCCTTTTCTTGGGTCCCTGATGCCTGTATTACAGCTTTATTAAGTGCCAACGTTATCATTATTGCTTCGCCCCTGTTTATAGTACAGATACTCACACGCTTTTGTAATTGTAGCATCTCAGCACCCTAGAAAGTTTCTGAGATTACAAATTGTTTTGGAAGGTCAAAAAGCTGAAATGTATTTTTAAAATGTTGGAACTTTTTATGGTAGGTGTTGGAATGATTGTGGATTAAAAGTATCTTTGAAACTGAAATTAGAGTTAATGCATCAAGCAGAGTTTGGGGAACATGTATTGAGCTTTGTCACTTCAGACTTATGCAAGTGAAATTAGAGAAATCAAATGCGTACATAAAAAAGACATTGATTGGATATTGACAGAATACAGACAGTTGAATTTTGCTGAGCTGGCTAGGACCTCACTTTAGTATGATTTTTAGTCTTTGCTGCCATTAACTTGGTAAAAAAAGGTATAAGTGATCTTTGCTAGCCTAAGTACTGCTAGTAATAAGTCTTTCTTTATCTGAGTGCTTTTTTTCATAACACCTTTCTTCATTATTAGATTATGGAATGTCTGAATACTTCTAGTTCTTTTTTCCTTTAAAATTGTATATTGGTTTAGGGGTAACGAAAGTATTTGCAGAAGCCATTTTTATACTGAGAAAGGTATTTAGTGTAAGTATATTTACTTTTATTTGTTGAAAAAACACTGTAGAATGAAATCACATTTAGTTTGGTACCACGTGCTTTATAGCTTCTGAGTATCTAAAGATTCATATTAGGGAAAATGAAATGAAGGCATTCTAGTTGCACATTACTGTAGGATGGAAAAGCTGCTCTTCTGAGGTGGTTGTTGCAAACTTGATGAAAAGCTGAATGATACTGTCTTGCTGACATCCATTTCCACAAACATCAAGCTTTCTCTCCCCCAAAATGGGTAGAAGGCAGTCAGAAGAAAAGTAAAAATGTGGATACTTCTGTGTGCTTCTGTACAAGAAGGAGGCTGAAACTGCAGGAACTATTTCATCTTGGGATGAAATATGTATTTAAGAAAACTTAAAATATACTTTTTAATTTAAAAATTAAAATCAAATTGCATCTTAAAGAAGGAAAGCTGCATTTCAGTGCATGGTAACAGGCTCCATCAGGCTTAATTCAGTGTATTTTAAAATAAATATTTATGTTGTCTTCCAAGAGCATTAATTTTGTTCCACAGTTTTTGTCTTTGTCTTGGGTGGAAATTTGGATTGGCACCCCTTCGTTTGGGTGGGATTTTTTGTATCATTGATAGCAAGAGTACTGCCCTTATAGTACGTCAGAGCTTCAAAAACATAACCATAAAAGGTTTCAAGGAGATTTGCATTCTCTTTCCTGCTGTTTGACTTGACCTTATTGTGCCAGACTCAGTTAACAAGATTGCAGGCCATCCATTTATATTTTGGTGGCTTATCTTTCAAAAGAAAAGTAAATTAGTGTTTGTGGGCTTTGTAATCACAGACTTCACTTCTCACATTCTCTCTCTCTCTCTCTCTCTCTCTGTATCACATATCCACTTACCAAGAGCTGTGCTTTCTAAAAGAAAGCTGACAATTGCCTCTGAAGTCAATGCCATGGTAACATCAAGCCAATTCTCAATTTATTCCACTGCCTTTTGTTTTCAAGACCCATTTTAAAGCCATGGCCCTAAATCTCTGGGTCCTCAGATGGATTAAGCCCCAGCCCCATGTTCTCTGATATGCCACAGTCCTTCTTCTCAATTTATTCCACTGCCTTTTGTTTTCAAGACCCATTTTAAAGCCATGGCCCTAAATCTCGAATTTTCTGATGAAAAAATTTTATGGGAGTCATCAAACTGCTGACTTTAGAAGGAATTAATTTGCGTCAAGTTAAGTCAAGATGATTGTTTATAAGGGATGAGCTTTCTAGAAGTAGGACAGAAACTAGGGTTTTACAAATCTTTGAGAAACTATTGCATTCTGACATGTAAGTTTGTAGGGGTTTTTTATTTTTAGGTTAGTTTATAGGCTTGTTTTACCCTGTTTCAACAGTCAGACCCAAACTGGCTTCTGAGATGCAGGCAGCAAGCCAGAAGTGGGATAGTATCTCAGAGAGTTTTGGGAGTATACTGTTTCACAGTTACCCCATCACCACCATCTGAATGTAACCTGCACAAGACAGAAGATGGAGGAAGAGCTATTAGAGAGCTAGCTACATGAGAAGATAATTTAATTGTCATTCTTCAGAAAAAAACAGTAAACTTTAAAAAGGTAACAAATACTTCATAATGGACAACAGAAAAATATTATGAGATATTTTTCAGAAATCTTTGTGAAACATTTCTGTGAAATGGATGTACTCCCTGAAGATGTTTTGCTATGAGACCAATTAGTACTATTTTAATGGGAAGATGTTTTGTTGAAACCTTCTGGACCAACTAGTTAAGAGCAGAAGGAGGGTCTCAAGACTGAAGCCTTTGCTTCACCCATCAGACAGCACATGCATGACTTCAGCTGTCCAAAATTTTCCCTTTAACTGAAGTATTTATTTTTTCTGATAAAATTATGCTGACACTTAAAATCTCAGCAAAGGTATTCTGGTTCTTTTACCTTGCGCTTTCTCATCTCTAGTTTGAAAGTTGAGTTTAGACAAGTCCTAAGTCAGGACTGTATGACCGTGTGGGGTGCTAGAACAAAATGTTCTCTCAGGGTGTCACCATAGAAACATTTGCACAGTATTGAGCTGCTAAATCCAAACGAGCACATGCTGCAGTTCTTAGAAATTGTCAGACAGTGTAGATTGGCCTCCGTATTCTGAGTTATGTTTGTGGGTGAATGCTTGCTTACAAACAGGGAAAGCTGTACTAATAATGAGAAGCTGGTTAAATAAGCAGCTTGTATGATTAAAAATTTTCAAAGTAATTTTGAAAGCAGTACTGAATTGTTAAAAGCCAAATCTAACCCTTCTTCAGATAAACACAGCTAAACTCTAGTGAAGTTAAGAGGCTTGGTTGCTAGAAAACTGGGAAGAAACTTCCAAGACTTGAACTATTTTTTTCCTCAGAAATGGGAACATAGAGGTGCATATAAATATCTAATAACTCTACAGTCTATAAAATCTGGAGTTACTCCTGAATCCTAACTGACCCAAAGAAACTGGAGGCTGGAATGATTGTCACTTTCTGTGATTGTTATGATGGCACCTCTTGGCTTCCCCATCAGCCATCAGTTCCACAGCATGAGAGTTCTCAAGTGACATGCCAGCTCCAGAGTTCTGCCCTGTTTACAGTGCTTGTTTTTTCTTAACATATTTGATTAATGCAGGCTTAAAAAAGAAGGGATTACAGGCTGGTGTGTGTTTATTTCAAGAGGATAAGCTTTAGCGCATTGCACAGCCATGTATATCTTGTGAACTGCGTATGGATTAGGAGTAGAAATATATGCTGCCTTTGCTTTTATTAATGAAATGTACCAGGTACACATCATCATCTTGCATATCTTAACCATCTTTTAAACTGAAATTTTTTTATACTTGAGGCAGGTAGGGGTGGAGTAGAAGTGGTGAATGAACTGTAGGCACCAAAGGCTGGAGGAAAAGACGTGTTGTTGACCTGCAGGTAATGGGAATGGCTATAGGGTAGCTAGAGAAGAAAATGGTTTGCCCTTCTTTTCAGAGCCTTAAGTGGGGGAGTAAGGGGTAACTTGCTCTAAGCCTCCTTACAGGCTGACTCCAGAGACATCTGGTGTGAGCCAGCTCTCTTCTTTCCCAGTGTCTTTGTTTTGTTGTATAATGGTAGGCCTCATCCTAAACTAGAGCTGTTTTATAATTGATTTTGTTGAATAACATGGCTTGATTTGGCTAAATATGGAAAAAATGCATGTTAGGAAGTAAAGAGTAAAAAATGTATTCTACTCAGTCTGTGGTATGATACATGTGCTCTTTGTGTAACACGTGCTTGAATGTCCACATATTTTATTGTAAAAAAGTCTAAATATGACAGTAGTAGTGTTTACTGTAGGCAAACTTTGTGAGAGGCAGACCAGTGCTGTCTGGATTGGAGATAAATTGTACAGACCATTTGCCAGTTTGACTTGTCTAAACCTTGTAGCAAATGAAAACTTTTGTAACTTTGGTCAACTATGTTTTAAGTTTTTATACAGGTGGAGCAAAATGTGTTGATATGCTGGGAGTACATTTTTCTTTACTGCTTTTTTGCAAGATGTGAACTCCAGATAAAATCTTAAAATCCTGTTTCTCCTTTCCTGTTACAGAGTGGTAGAACAAGAAGCTCAGAGATCGCAGCAGGTTTCCCAGGACAGAAAAAGTCCCAGCAGAACCAATGGCTGCAATGAAAACAGGCCCATTGACATCCTGGAAATGCTTAGTAAAGCCAAGGATGAATATGAAAGAGTAAGGAAATGTCTCTCTTTTTTTTTTTTTTTTTTCCCCCCCCTTCTCTTTCCTTTTTTTTTCCTATTTTTCTCCCCATCCCCCCAAACAAATAAAACCACTACTTCTACTTCTGAATAAGGGGCTTAGGACATCATATGGAGTCCACTGAAATAGCATGCCCTGTGATTTCTGAGAGATAGATGATAGAGAATAATTCTGATATACTAAATTGTCCTGTGCAATACATTCTAACCCAAGATTGCAAAGTAATGCACCTAATCCATAATTTAATGGGCCTGTATATTCTCATGTTTGAATTGCTACCTTCTGGGGGAGGAAATATAATTTTAAAAACAGGTACCTGGAGATGCAGACACAACAAAATATTTTTCTAAAGTAGGTGCATGGGCTGCTTAATCTCAGTACTTGTCTACTGTCTTGTTTTGTGAGATCGTTGTCAAAGGAAATGTGAACAAATAGGTATATATGTAACACTGTAGAAGAACATACTCTGAACATGTCTGGGTTTGTGATCTTGAAGTTCCACTGTTGTAAATATTCCTTACAGTGGCTGACACTTTGGTTTTTCAGTTTTTTCCTCTGTACTGAAAGTCACTGGAGGAGATCTGCTATGATTCATGCCATAATCAAGAGCATTCATTGAGCTGCACGCTAAAATGCTTTAGCATGTTGAATAATATAACAGAAGCCCAGAAACTGTGAACTATCCCACATCTGTGATACAAGCACAGATGTACAATGACTTAGAGAGAAGGGGTAATGTGGGGAAAAATTCATATTTTAAAACAGTGTGGGATTTGCATGTTGCATGAGTTTATAGGTTTTATTTCTGTAATTATTACCTTAGTGGGCAACTCTGCCTACTTTTTTATTATTTTTCATTTTTAAGAAAGCCTATCTAGAAACTAGTTTTTAACACATCAGCTGTGTTTTGTTTAAAGAGCAGGCATTCTCTGCCATTGTTTCAGTAGCCTTGTTTTCAGACTGATGTCTCCTTCCCTCTCTCAAGTACACTTTACTAGAAACAGTCTCTGATTTCAGGCAAGATAGGGTGAATACTGATCGTGTGATCCAATTTGAAATGTAGCTTGATAGACCCATTTTACAACGATTTCTACTGCTGTGAGAAAATTTTGTCTGTGAGAAGAGCAAATAAATTTGTACCCAACAGCGTCTGTCTCTTAGTCTCAAAAGAAGTCTTGCGGTATTAGAGATGAGAGATTTAGTATTCAGTACCTTTGTAGACTCTATGAAGCATATTTTTAATAGCTGTAGACTAAGTATAACAATACTGTTCCCCTATCTTTCTGTTCCCCAGTTTACTACTTCTGTCCTGTCTGCTGTGTGTCTATCCTTTTAATTAATTGATTTTAGAAGGGTGAGTCTGGTCTCTTTTGCCAGTGCTAAATTCACAAGTTTACATAATGAAGGAGAAAATTAGGAAAGAATTACGTGATATAGTCCTGAGGACCAAATTCATACACGCAGGACAAATATAAGGGTAATGTGTGGGAGATCCCAAAAAGGAAACAAAGATTCTGAACATGCCTCTCCCCAAGTATAATAATGTGAGAATGTGCAATAGTAAAGTAATGTGTGAGTATAACATTGCAGAGCTGTGGTATAGTTTTTGCTGTTGTACTGGTGGGAGAAGAGTTAGCACGTTAGTAGAGTGCTTGATTCCTTCCAGAACTTGCTTGTGCAGTAGATCACAGCAGAGTTCCTTTGAGTACTTGGGACTTGAGTCTTTGTGGTATTCTAGATTGTTACAGTACAAGGTGGGATGAGGAGAAAAGAATGAACACGTGGATTAAGCCTTGTATGAGCCAACTTAACTTGTTACTTTCTGACGTAGATTGAGGACAGGTGAATGTGACAAACCATACAATATATTTGACCCAGGCTAGATACTCGTTTCTGAAAATCAGTAATGTGTTTTTTGAACGCTTTAAATACAGATTTAAAAAAAAAATTGCTTCTGGTTCTCTGAACATCAGTGCTGTTTGGGGAGAAGGTGTCTTTGTACGAAGGCCAGCATTGTGGAAGTAGCAGCTTTTGTGAGAGCACAGAAGGAAGTATCAAAACCTGAATGACTCATCTTTCAATGTTTATCCATTGAGACAGATTTGAAGAAATTGAAGGGTTTTTGGGAAGGGGGAGGGGGGGAGAAAAAAGAAAACACACCACAAAACTTAGTGGTTTGGTAGTGCCCTCTTAGGGTGTGATGAAGCCTTTTCTCCCTCTTTGTCCTTGCAGTATTGGATAATACACATTTCCAACAGATGGCTCTTAAAAATGACTCAGAAAGGATATTCTAGCTTCTCCTCTCCTAATTTTCAGATCTTTTTCATGTGAGAGTACTGAAAAGCTTTTGCTAGAAACGAAGTTCCTAAGCATCATGGATGAAGCTCTGTAGACGAGTAAAATATTGCTAAACAGGCCATGGTATGCAGATTTTGTGGTGGACAGTTGACGGCTGTGGTGCCTGTAATACAATAGGGAAATATGCAGGGCATGGACTACAGTAGAGTTGCTATATAATTGGGGTTTTTGTCTTGATCTTGATTAGTTGTTGGTGTGTGTGTGTTGTTTCTTGATGCTTTTAGAACACTAGTGAAACTAGAATAATTAAAAAATTTCCCTTTTGTGTGTGTATGTGAACTGTAAACTGAATCTGTTCAACATAATCCGATAGCCTGCTATGATTGTAGTTACGTAGAAGTTGCCAGATAAACTCAATTGAGCAATGTTGGTCACTTTTCAAGCAAATTTCTTTGGAGAATGTTCTGTTGACCACCGCAGCTTTAGCAACAAACCTCTGGCACGTTAATTTTGGAACTCCTTGTAGGCAAGGTATGTCAATGTTAACGTGATGAAGTCACCAACTTGAAGATGGCTTCTTGAGAGACCTTTTCCTGTCTTAATTTTTTTTTTATTATTTTATGGCACTCGGTAATTACACATGAATTTGTATTTAGGAGCAGAACGTACTTATCTGCCTGGTACATTCCAGATGGATCATACAGTAATCCTTGTACGCAGCCCACATGAGATTGGCAGAGTGTCAGCATGAGAAGGGGGCAGAGAGTGAAAAAGAGATTTATGAAGGTCTGAGTGATTTAATCTAGGATTCCAAATCAGCTTAATCCTTCAAGTACTCGCTACATCAAGTCCATACGTGAAAATGAATGAATTCTGAGATACTATTTTTTTTAATGAAGTGAATGGATGCTCTTTATAGTGTAGTGTTTTGTGTGTGTTTCAGTATGAGCATGGAAACATACTGCAACTCATCCTCTACTGAAAAGAAAACTATGCTTGTCTGATTTCTTGTAACCACAAGGCATCCAGTATTTCAGGCACAAAGAGTTTTGACCTTCGAGTTAGTGGCTAAAAGTCGGAAAGATGGGAGAAGCTGCTTCTTGCCTCTGTCCCTAAATCACAATATATAGCCTTGATTTTGTATTTATTGCTTTCAATTAGAAATGGAAAACAAAAGAATAATAAAGCTGAGATTGTTTTTTAACTTGTTTCTAAAAAAGTTTAACCCAGATTTTGCTGCTGTGGGTAAGTGACCAGAGCAATCGTTACTTGTTGTGCTAATGTTCACCTCTATCATATGCGTAAGGTGTATTTTACCTATTGAAAGCTAGACTGTTCTACAGTTTGAGTTTTTTCTCTGGTGATTTCAACTGTAATACAATTTCTATATTTGTTTATGTATATATTTATTAAAGATGAAAGCTATCTCGATCTGTAAACATACTGTCTGTTTTTGTCTTGTTCACAGAAAACCAAATTAACAGCTTCTGAAAATACATGTACATGGTTAATTAAATCTGGTGGAAATAAGTCCATGACAAG
Organism: Aptenodytes forsteri; assembly: GCF_000699145.1. NCBI lineage: Eukaryota > Metazoa > Chordata > Aves > Sphenisciformes > Spheniscidae > Aptenodytes > Aptenodytes forsteri. Next base: position 14,446,619 of record NW_008795909.1, read on the forward strand.
CTCTCTTTCCAGCTACTTAGAATGATTTCTGACAGGATTTTTTTTTTTCTAAGCTGTTTCTACTTTGGGTTATTGATTTAGTGAAGTGTAGCAAACTTCCTCGTTAGCAGCTAATGCAGATAAAGGATGTAAAAAGCCCGTTTTGTTTTTTTTTAATATTTATTGGTGAAAAAAGTATGAAGCCAGTTGTCAGGTTTTTTTTTGAATAATAAAGAGTAAAAGCTTTATGACTACATATAAGGTGGTGGATGTCTTGGTATGATTTTTATTTCCTAAAATTTGTGAATTCCACAGTGTCTTACAAAAATCGGTATTCTGTACATAGTCTGTATTTCAGTCAAAGTGCCATGTAAACAGGATTGTAGTAGTGGGTAAATGTAGACTTAAACTCATGTATTTGTGTTAAATTTTCTTCTTTTTTTTTTTTCTCCCCCCACCCAAGAATCAGATTAGCGACTTAAGTATTATATCAAGTTCTGGAATGCAACAAAATGCAAATCCTCCAAAGCCAGAAAGCACAGAGCCTTCAGAACAAAAAACCTCATTACAAGTGCAAGAGCAGGTATGTTTCATCCAACCCTAAATAAGGTGCTATTTTTTTCATTTAGTACTTTGTTTTGGTACGAAAATATTTTTTTCTTAGAATGCCTGCAGTGTTGTTGTCTGAAGATATTATCGCTTTAAATAAACTAATGGGTTTGAAGACTTTTAGGATCCTAAATTCTGTCTTTTGACTTAGCATTTTAAAATATGAGGCGATGTCCACACTACTGTGAATATCCAGGTATGTTTAAATGGGCTAGCTTGGATTCTGGAAGAAGTCAGTCTGTGGTAATGTGCAGGATGACTTGCAGAGCCAGGAAGCAAGAAAAAAAATTACCTCTGCCACATTATTGGACTGAATATGGCATCAGTTAGCTGTACATGTTGTTGCAGTCTTTCACACATAAACTCAAGCCCTGTTTTCTCATGTCTGAGAGATTTACTTAAGGTTTGTCTGTGCTGCCTTCAAAGCCACAGTCCTGCTAACTTAAATCAGGAGTTAGTCAAAGAAATGGAAAGCGCTTCAGTCATGGCAGCACCAAAGTCTCTTTGGCGTAACTGAAAGTGTGTTTACCTATCTTTTCCCATACTTCTGTAGCTTGCATTGAACCTTCGCTTGTATCACTGTTTGGTAACAATATCAGTCAGCTTGGCTGATTCCTTCATACTTATATTGTGGAAAAGGTGTGTGTGGGTTTTGTTGGTTTGCTTTGCGGCTTTTTGTTTTGTTGGGGGCAGGGGAGGAGTGTTGTTTGGGAGTTTTTTCCTATGTTAAGAACTTTTTGACAATATATTCCTTCCTCTGCAGGAAGGGAAATATTAAAAAAAAAAAAAAAATTTGGGGGAGGGACGTTGCTCAAACTGTAGTAATACGAGTGTTGAGATCTGTTTCAGGTAAGTGTTAGATACAGCATGTTGAATCAGCATGTATCCAAATATCTACAAATTCTAAAGCTTGGTGTTACTACTGTAATTAAAGTTTAAACCACAGTAAAAATGCTAGTGGAAATAACCTCTGCTTTATGTAAATGATGTCTTTGAACCACGGGAAACTTGTTACAAAATACTTAGTATCATCACTGGAGTGGCTGGGACGGGGCTCCGTTTTCTAGTAAGCATTTCAGCACAAGGAAGCTGTAGCTTCGTACAAGACTTTTTAGAGATTAAAAAAAAAAATCTGCAATGACTAAATTCCCTGTAACACCTAAATAACTTGGGCCTACTTACAGTGCCACCCAGTGGGCACGGAAAGGTCAGTAGTGGTTTTCCTCAGAACATACCCCACTGAGGTAAACTGCAAGGCCTGCCTTCCGTCCTTGCCATAGTTTACACTTGTTTCTGATGCAATAAACCACTGTGTCTGTGAAATGAAATGCCCTATGAAAATGTGTGCAACCTTGCACTTAGTACTTGTAAACAAATTACTTCGTAGTAGTAATTTCCAGTACAGGTTAGGGCTTGGGTATGGGCAGCAGGAATCTGTTTTAGGGGATTGGGTAGTAACAGTTAATGAATTAAATTGGGGGTGGGGAGTTTGCTGGGATTATTGGCTATCACAGTCCCCTCTACCCCCTCAGCAGCACCTCTGCTTTTGGATCAGCACAAGTGATAGACTGACCCCTGGCAGCCAGCTCTGCTTGCTGCATGCCTGGTCTTGAGACCTGGTAGCAGAGTTTCCTAAGGCTTTGTTTTAAAAGAAGATACTTTCTTTTGGATCACTCCATGTAGACTGTACGCAATCAGCTGAAGTGCCCCACCTGACAGTGCATGGAATTGCAGAACAGAAATCAAATAACTAGCAAAGGAAAAATTGGAAAGATAAGCTTCTAACAAATTGCTCTGAAGTAATTCAAGGGAAACAGTAGATTTATAGAACAGGTGAAATGGCGTATTTTTAATTCTGTTGAGCTATTTACAATAGTAAGTGCGGAGATATTGGAAAAAAATAATTGGGTAATAAAAGTAAAGCTAGTTAACTGGGTTCAAATATATTACAAATGTGTTTGTTCTTAATCACATTTTTAATAACATGGACAGCTGGAAGACTACTGGAAAAACAGTCCATTTCAACTGTAAAAATACATTTTTCATCTAATTGAAACATGTGACCAGTGGACTTAAAGTGTGCATATAAGTACGGTGAGATTCCTAAACCCCCTCCAAAATGTCACACTTGTATGTTGATTGACTAACTTTATTTCATGCTAAAGATATCACAGACTTGGGAATAAAAATAAATGTTTTCTCTGTGATATTCTGAAGTTCAAGTTTTTTATCTTGGCAGTTCAAAATGAAAATCAGTTGTATCATGAAATGCTTTTGTGCCAGTGATCGGCAAAACTGAACTAGAACACTGAAATTAAACTTTATAGTGCCAGCTCTGACTGCTGGTTCATGTTTCAATACATCTGAAATGATTTCTGGAGAAATCCTCTGAGGAGCAGTCTGTTCCTATCAAGTAAAGTGATCATGTTGCCTTTTTGCAGCCCCCGCTGATAAGGGTCTTCATAACCCACGGAGCTGATGATACGCTCAAAATATACCTCAGCCAGAGTTGGGACAGGCAAAAGATGTGTTCTATACTTCAGGCTGGAAATTAACTTCATGTTTGAGACTGTATCCACGTAAGGGGCTAGTCTGACTTGGATCAGAGCATGGTAGAGATTTCTGTTTATTACTTGACTATTGTAATATATTAATGAAGGAAAACTAGTCAATTTATCATAGTGAAGTGAAAAGCTGAGTCTGAAATGAGATGGAATAGTGATTTTTCTTTTAACGGAATCTTTACAGTTGAAGGACAGGTCTCCAGAACAGTAAGATCAGTGGAGAAAAGAACGAACAACTTTTTAGGAAGAATTCCTAACATAATTAACAAGGCTTATAAACCATAGAATGTCTCAGCTGCAAAATGAAAGTGTGCCTGAGTTTAGGTTAGCTAAAAATGGGTAACAACAATGGCAGTAGAGATTAGTAACCTGGGCAGAAGTCAATATGATTTCAAGCTCAAGGGTTTTTTTGTTAGGCTACTTGCATGCTACCTGTACTGCCGTGCTTTCACTGCTGTTATCTGTGCTAATAAAATTAGAGCTAGCATAGCAATGTCATGGTACAGTAGTTGTTGTTATTGTAAAATAGCATCTTTGTTTAGACATACTGTCAGAATACACTGGAATTGTGCTGCAGGCCATTCAGTCTTCTGAACAGAATGTTGTATTTTAGTCCAGCTGTTTTACATAACTTCTGGTCCTGTGCAACCTAAAAAAAAAAAAGGAAAATTTTGAGGTTAAGGGTGTTAATAGCTTTTTCTTTTCTCTTTAGTGAGGCACATTTTTAAACATTTTCAGCAAAACATTTAGAAGATGATATCCTTAAAATCGGATTTTTTCTAACAGTGTCAGTGCTGTAGGCTAGATTTTTATTTTTGGGAGAAACTAAAGGACTGGTAGATGTAACTGTGTATATATACACACTTTTCAAGGAGATATATATACATATGTTTACGTTTATACAGATTCTTTTACCTATTGTTACATCTATCGCATTGTTAATGAAAAGGGTGAGAACAACTGTCTAGGCATGTATTGCTAGATCAGTTGTGTACCTTCAGGTTTCTTTGTTCCCTTCCCATCTTTTAGGCCATTTAATTATTTCCAACTCTATAAATTCTATGTGGATTTTGTTCAACATGTATGTTCCCCCCCCCGCCCCTGAAGTGCCTTGTGTAGTTCTGGCTGATCGATGATGGCAGGCGCCATATTAATGACCCCTTGTGTAGTTCTGGCTGATCGACGATGGCAGGCGCCATCTTAATGACAGTCTGTGCATAGAAGGCTGTAGAGAAAAAGCTTACATAGACAGGATGTTCCTTGTAAATGAAATTGATTTCAAAATTCCTGTGAATAGGGCACACTGATATCCAAACTGTATTTTAAATGCATTTGACCTAGTTGTCTTTCATAGTTTTCTTGAAATTGTAATAGACTGTGTGAGATGCACAGTGGTATGTATATTTCTAAACTGAAAACTTCCTGTTCCCTTCTTTCTAGCCATTTCAGTCAAGGCAGAAGCATCTGACTTTGGAGGAACTGTTTGGAACATCTGTACCAAAGGAACAGCCCACAGCTCCGTATCCCAATCCAGAGAGAATGGAAAAGTTGCAGACTGACACCTCTGCCAGAGAGCAGCACAGCTTGCTCTTGCCTTTTTCCTTTGACCAGTCAACAGTAATACAACAATCACTAGGGAAATCTGAAAGTCCAAGTGTTAAAACCAGTGCCAATCCTTTGAATCAGCAGGAATGTTTAACACCTATGCTAATACCTCCAGCTTCAGTTTCCCAGCCTGATGTAAAAAATGTTTCAAGCTATTCAGTTCGTTTAAGCCCTATTCTTAATTCAGCCTCGACAATGGAAGCTGCCCCTGCTCAGATGCTTCCTGGCTTAAAACAAAGCAACAGTATAATGCACGTTATGCAGCAAGCTGCCAAGCAGATATCCCCACTAGTGAATCAGCCGCCATCTGAAGTGAACCACGCTCCACAAAATCTAATGGCTGGCCAAAGCCAGCTTATAGCACCCTTGATGTCAACAAATACAGGAACTGTCTCAAATACATCCCATACAAGTGTTGATCTTCTCCAGAAACTCAGGTTGACCCCACAGCATGACCAAATTCAACAGCAGTCTCTCACTAAGACTTCCTTAACACCAAACATCTCTGCCTCGGTTGGCCAACTTGCAACACCAGAAAGCTTCAAAGAATCTCACAGTAAGCCATCAACCTTGAACAGCAAGATAATCTCTCCCCTTCAGGTATTCTGTGGGTTTTTATATCCATGAAGCTTTAGATTGTTTTTAGACTACATGTATTTTCCCTTGGAAAATGTACTGTTACATATTAGCCTTTTTAAAATAATTAAGGACTTCCACTGTGTGATATTGATTGAATTGCTAACTTAGAAATCCAATTTCACTAGTTTTCTATCATTAGCATCTGCTATCAGTGACAGACCTGTCTGTAGAGGAGGAGGTTTTTTCAAGCTGGTGCTGTTAGGAGTTGGACCTGTCTGTAGAGGAGGAGGTTTTTTTCAAGCTGGTGCTGTTAGGAGTTGAATAAGTCCTAAAGAATTCATCTGTACTTGTGTCAGAAAAATACTGCTAAGAACTGATGATCTGAGAAGGGACAGAAGGTTACAGACTGATCAGTGTTATGAGAGCTGATGCTGTGGAAATCTAGCCTGTACCTTCTTTGAAGGTACAAAATTAACCATTTCCTGTTTCTGGTTATTTTGCTTTGGATGTTTTGTACTCCTTCAATTTTGACCCCCTTCTGCTGGGGATACCTGTGGGCTACATTGAGATACTGTTAGTTATTTAGTAAAATGGATTGTAAACTGATTTATTTTGTTTAATTGACCACCTTGGTTTATTTTATCCTAGTATCGCTTACAAAAGACCTCTTAAATTTTTTATTTCTTGGAGGAGAATCTATTGTCTATGCCTTAATATAAGCCAAAGCAGTAAATTTGTTTTGAGACACTAGGTGAAAATGTCACTGCTAGTCTGTAAGGTTAATGCGTGTGGCTTTGTGTTACAAATTATTTTCCATTAGTGTTGCTCTGCTGTATAATTGGCTATCTCAGTAGTAAAGACATTAATGAATTTGGGTTATTGGATGTCTTTTTTCTCCAAAGGGAGTAACTTTCTGTAGTGCCCATCTCTCAGGTTATCCAGAGGCTTCTCTTTGTTTTGTTGCGTTATTATTTTATTTTATTTACAGTCATGCAGACTAAGCCAGTGTTCAGTCGTGTCTTCTTGCATCTTGGGTACAATGATAATGCAAGAATAAAAACCACCTAACTAAACTACTTACAGCTACATCTGTATGAATTTCCTAATGTTTATTATTATCCAGTGCTTGCCACTGGGTTTTAACAAGATCTTTGGTAGCCCTGTTTGGGTCAGCTGCTACTCTTTGCTATGATATGGTGATGACTTACTTATAACAGAGAACTAATCAAAAGCTCAACTCTTCAGCCTGTAACTTGTCCTAAGCATTATTTTAGAATACCCTGTATTTTTCAAGTGTTGCTTTTCTGTCCTCAGAAGAGTTATCCCTGTCTTAATGTTTAAGAAATTGGTATATTTTCATTGTGGTGTCTTTCTAATTACCTTATTTCTAATCTACTGCCTTTGTTCTTGAAAATTTTCAAGATGACTGTGACTGCTACGTGCTAGGATTATTTTACTAGCGATCACCTCTCGAGATGTTTGGACTGATTCATTTTGCAGAGGGAGGAGGAGGTCCAAGTACAGCATTGAGCAGCTATCTTGATCTAGTGTTGAAGAACTGTACATTCTGAGCAGTATTTTTCTTTTGTATACTACTAAACCTTGGTGCAGATTTGACTGAAGATTGTGACATCTTTGAACATTTAGAAAAGTTGGCTGTGTTTATCCGTAACTGCCCTTGACTGCATTTATTCAACGTCTGCGTGATAGCCTTGGGAATTAGCTCTTCATATGCCAGTCTTATACCCTTTTTTTTTTTTCCATGTCCACTGTGTGTACATATTTTCATTAGACAAAATTCTCCATAGTCCAAATATACTCTCCAACTAGCAAAAGACTTCTTAAATCTTGTGTAATTAGACTTTAAGAATTTGATCTTGTGCTTGTTACCACTTCATAAAGCTAATTCTATTTTTGTCACTAAGGACTATCAATTCCCTGAGTGTTTTTCATTGCAGTTCAAGTAAGCTAAGTACTGTCTGTTGCGAAGGGTTTTTTCCTGTTCTATGTTGCCAAGAGGTATTCCAAATGGCTACAACAAGCCTTTCAAAGAATGCCACAGGAATTTACTAACATACCTTATCTACGTGCCTTTTATTGTATTTTCTAATATTTTATAATACTTGAATTTTATTATATTATAGTCTTGAAATCTGACTAAAGAAATAACTGGATGCTGTTTGTAAAGGTATAAAATACTTCTGAAATTCTACCAGAAAACAGCATTTAATTTTTGTGGAGGTGATTAGATCAAATTCCTATACTGAATTTAACCTTCCTGGCAATTTACCAAACTTATTACAAGGTACTTAACTCTTCACTTTGTAGTATTTGTTTTGTTCCCAGTTTCAGTGTTCATGTTTAGAATTTTTTAACTGTAGTAACTGTGTTTTGTTGTGGCTTTACAGGTTTGCTGTAATATTGAGAGCATAAAACATAAATTCAAATCTTTCCTCTTTTTCCAACTTCCCATTGATTATATCACTTTTACAAAATGAATAGCATTACATCTAAAATCTGCTGAAATTTACATTTTTATGCTTTCATAAAAACAGAGAACCACCACTGGAAATTGAGCTGTGGATGATAACTTGTGAATTATGCTTTCTTTTTAACTTAGACTGTACAACAAAACAAGGAATCAGAAGTATTCCCACAGCCGAAGACTTTGTCTAAAGCAAGTCAAGTAAGTGAATAAATACTTCTGCTAATTGTTTGCTTGTTTTCTTAAAAAAAAAAAAAGGGGGGGGGAGGGGATGGTAGGGGAGTAAAACTGGTAAGCAGTTGGTATCTCAACTAGTCATTGCCCGCTGACCATATTTAAAGTGCTGTGATGAAGCAGAAAGAAGCTGTACTGAAGCAAGGGGGAGTTTCTGTAGACTACTATGAACGAGTACACTACTTGGTTGTACAGTGCCTCTTATTGTTGATGCTAATGCAGAAAAGAGAATCCATTTTTGGATCTGCAATCTTGCATTCATTTTGCACCATTTGAACTGGTTTTTTAAATCTTGTAAGCAAGCAGTACTAATGCTATAATATTGCAGTGGGGTCTATTAGCCTTAGCCCAACCTTAAGTACCCCAGAGGCATAAAATGCAGTCCTTGCCTTGCTGTCTCTTTCAGTTTTCCTGAGATACCTTGCATTTTATGAAAAAGATACCAAGCAAAAAAAAAAGAAGGAAGATAGAGGAAGAAAAGAATGACAAGCATTTGTTACTGCAAAATTTTCTAATAGCAAGTTTTAGTGATCTGACTACGGATTTAACATTATTAGAACTGCCTTTGAATAACAGTTCAAAATAATGTCAACATAAAGTTTCAGGTTGCAGTTAAAAAAATAACTGGTAATAGTCATGTCTTCAAGAATTTTGTTTAATTTTTTAAGAATTGTTTTTAATTATGTATTCTTTTCAGGATACCATCTGTAATTTAATTCTACTTTTCCTTTACCCACCTCCTCCTTTTTCAAATCTGTTAAATTGCCTCATTCTTGCCCAACTTGCACTACATAAAAGCAGTTTTAGTAGCATGCCCAGATCTGATTGTGAAGACAGTAAAAATGGTCCTGCTTAAAGTAAAATGCTGTTTTAGCTACTGGCCTGCTATAAGACAAGCTATACAGTCTGTTCATGATACAGCAAATAATTATCTAAGTAAAAGCATTTTACATGGATTTTGGAATTTTAAGAAATGTGTGCATGTTGTGTGGTAAACTGCATTTGCTGGTTTAAGCACGTTGTCTTCAGCTGAAATCCCACGCTGTAAGTCTTCACAGTTTTGGCTATAACAGAATCAATTTGCTAGTTCTGCTGTTGTTGATGTTGTTATATATGCATTCACTTCGGATGGCTTTGCAGTTTTTTTTCTTCTGAAGATTTTTGGTTATCCAAAGGGAACTCTTTCTGCTGACATATCAAACATCTTGATATATCACCTTTAGTCTTGCTTTCTTTTGAGTGAGATTGGCTTGTTTATTTTCTTTTTTTTTTCCCCACCATGTTGGTCATTCTGGAAGCATGAGCAAGATGTAGATTGTCATACTGAATAATAATTGCAGTTATCAGGAGATGTCAGAGTTGCTCAAAGCTGATGTTTATTCACATCCACTTTATGCAAATATAATATTCCTATACATTTGTGATTTATGTTTAAAAGGAAAAGTGGTGAAGGCAGTGTGTGGATTTCTGTAATGAAATGGACACAGACCTGTGGAAGAATGAGGTGGGAAGATAGAGTCCTCAAAATATTCCTGTCTCCCTTCCTCCCAAGGGAAAATTTACTTAGAATAAGAATATTTCAATGTACTCCAATGCTTTAATTATAGTTCATCAGTCATTTTAAATATCTTTGAGATACTTTACTTCAAATTATAAGTGTATTTGTTGGAGACCATAGAAGCGGGGAGGGGCGGGAAGCAGGACTAGCCTTTCTGTAAACTCCCAAGGAAAATAATAATTTGCAAAACAACTACAGGCTCCTTCGATTACCTAGGTGAAAAGCTCATCTCTTATTCTACGTGTTATGTTTCAAAAATTCTGGAAGGTAGCAACCACATGAGGAGGAAGGAGTCTGCATACAAGAATATTGAAGACTGTTACCTTCTTCAGCTTTTAAAATGAGAATTACTATTGATATTTATCTTCATAGGTAGATATTTCTTCATTAAGAGCAGCTATTCTGTAACATCTGACTGAATAATAGTGGCTACAATTTTTTTTTTATGCTCGTCTCGCCAGCCTTTATAACAGTATTCATTCTTACTGGACACAGTGCTTATTAATTTTCTGTTCTTTTTTACAGGTTGCACCTCCGCAGTTTGTGACAGCCACAACTACAGTAACGCCTTCAATCCTCTTGTCTCCTAGTGTTTTTCAGCAATCAGCTACAAAAGCTACTGAAGTGGAGAATAAAGCCAATTCCTCTTCGCCTTTAACACTTGGAACAACAGAAATTCAGACTATACCTCCTACTGTTCTCAGTAGGTCGCAGCTTCAAGAAGCACTGATACATCTAATAAAGGTCCTGTCTTTACAGAGCTCAATTTCTGAGGGATGGGGTTCCAACTACAGTAGCCAGTACTGAGAAATTCTGTACCCCTATAACTCCTTTTGCCCTGAAACATTACAAAAGTTGTTCCTTTCTGTTGGAAGGGGTAGATTACTCCACACTGTACACATAGTATGGCACAGCTTGCTCCTTTTGGTTGCGAGATGGAGGACTTAGAAGGACAGAGCTGTACATTGGATGTGTCCATTCACATCCATATGAATTTGTGGGTGAGTGAAGGAAAAGTTGCACTAGTAGAAGCCCTGGTATGGGGATGGGGGGGTTGGTTTTGTTGTTTTTGTAAGTGTTCCTGCTTTTCCAAGGAAAGCTTTCCTGTTTCCAGTTCCCTAGAACTGTTCCTGATCTTTAACTGAAGTATGTGTCTTTGAAATGGAAATTGTAAAGTTCTAGTTCTGCCATTTCTAGGGACTAAAAAGTTCAGTTGAATTAAATCTGTGATGTCGGGAGTAGCCATGCAGTGAGATCATTTTGACCTCTAATGTCATGGTGAAGTTGTCATGAATGACAAACCGTTCTTTGTTAACTCAGGATTCTCTTGCCCCCTCCGTGCTGATGTTAGTAGAGCTTACACCCAGAATGCAAGTCTAAAAATAGCAAACTATCTTCCCAGCAATAAAGTTGTTAGGACCAAAAAGGGCAGCTACCAGATCCCATCATCAGCTAGGTTGCCTGATTTATCTATGTTGTTCCTTTTTGCATAATGTTTTTGTGTATTGCTGTGCATGGGTTTTTTTCTCTTTAAAGACTTAAACTAGCTTACTTGTAAGTCTTGCATCTGAGCTCAGCTGCTGGAAGTCTTATTCTCATTAGAGACATAGCGCACTGATTCTCACCCAGTAGTCTGAGGAACATCATTGTGGTGATCAGAGAGCTGATTGGAATATTTGTCTCTAATCTTCTCTTTATGTAGAGAGATAGCTGAATGAAGACCAAAATAGGCATACCCTGCAGCATGGGAGTACTTGCACAGCACTCCAAGCAGGATACCAAATTTGCTATGCAGATATTGTAAAAAGAATATTACATCTTCAAGCTAGGTGATTAGATACCAGTTTTGTAAACTTGTTATTTGAAGGAATTAAACTCAGAAAATATCTCTAAATATTGTCTATAGGTTAAAAGAATTCACTCCCAGTAATGCTTTGACATGAGACTTCTTGTATAACACACTGCAATCCCTTTCAGGCTGGTCTGACAGACAGAAATAACATTATTTCTGACACTCACGCAGACTTTATTTGGGAGCCTGTACACAGGATGGAATTCCCTCTGTCCAAGACTAACGTTTGGACTCTGGAGGGAGGTGAAATTATGTGGCCAAGGCTGACCTAGTGACCCCTGTTTTGCTTGTTTGAGCATCCAATGTGCTCAGTGATCTCTTTAGCTATCTTACAGACTCTGAACCAGGAAGCTGGTATGTTGTCCAAAAAGCATTGCCTTCTGTACAAGTATGCAGCTAGTTCCCTTCTCTTAATGCTCAGATAGCTAGCACTATAAGGAATCCTTATGCACAACTTAAATGGCATTAAATTAAACAATTTTTTTTTATCTCTTTACTAATGTTTCTAATGTGTTTTTTTCCTGCAGAATGATTCCCATTTTCTCAGCACTATTCATGAAGTCTACTTGCAAGTCCTAACCAAGAATACAGACAACATTAAGCTATAATCGAAGCTAAATCTGCTTAAAATATATCCATTTTAGAAACAATTATGCCTCGTCTATAAAACTAATATTTTTGTAAAAGAATATTTAGTTTTCAATGTCTTGAATTTGAACCTGTTAGGAAAGACTATTCCTTAAATACTTATGAAAGTAATGTTCTCAGAAGTGATCTAGGTTTTCACTGTGATCATCACCAGCAAACCTTTGTTTTTATTGGGGAGGGGACTTTAAGTTGCATTTGAGCTCTCATTAGCATTAAGTGAATGTGCAAATGTTTGCTCTGGCTTTCATTCCTACCTGTATTCACTGTTCAAGGATTAGAGACTCAATACTATTTAAACCAGCAAATACCTAGTACAGTACACTACACCACACCAGAACAAAATTCAGTTGTGGGAACCTAGTTCCAGTTTGAAGGACTGAGGAAAAGGAGAGCAAAATGCCTTGTGATTAAGTTGGCAGGTGTGGGGAAGGAACAGATCCGGAAGCCAGGCCTTTGGAGAGAAATCTTTAACAAAAGGTTTAAAAATGTGATTTGCTCGATACATTGACAGTCTCTACCTAATGCACATAAATTCATCTTTTAAATATTCCATTAATCTTATTTGCTTCTGTGTCGCTGACATTAAACAGGTATCCAAGTGAGTAAGGCCATTTTCTCTAAAAAGACAAAATTTGAAGTATGCAAAATCCTCAGTGATTGTATCTTTTTTTTTTTTTTTAAAGCAACAGAGTTGTTCTGTTGCATGTTGAAGTTCTCTTGTTTTAAGTTTATAGTTAGGAGACCACCACTGGAAGACCCTCTTCCTGTTCAGCAGTGTTTGATATAATTTAAATACTTTGTTTCCCTTTTAGCTTAAGGATGGACCATGTCGTAGTTGGCTTTCATTCCTCGGTTGTGTTGGAACTGCAGTGTTGAAAACTATGCAGATGGGGAACAAATGCATGCTTTTCTTCTGTTGCCCTCTCCCCAAATTGTTAGTGCACACTTCATAGTCTGAAGTTTATCTAATTAAAATGTTATCGCTTCTTATATGTGATTTAGTAATTCACTATTCACTAATGTAAGAATTTAACTGGATTTAACTTTCCCATTTGAAATCAGAAAATTTCTAATTATAGTTTCTTATGCTGCTGTGTTGGTTTACCCATGGCTTGTATTTATTTCTTAAAGGCACGCAAAGGTAATTAATAAGACTTCAGGTCCCAACTTTCTCCAGCAATAGTAGTTTTAAAGGATGCTTTTCCAGTAGAAAAGTTTTGGTTTATTGAGTAAAAAGATAATCTGTAGTGAATTATGCTGCACTGCTGCTTCTTTTCCCTCAAGCACTATTGAAATACGAAGAAAAAAATTGTTTGGCTCCTTACAACATATATGTATGTATATATATCCTAAGGATTAGTTAATGTTGACATAGTCAAGGTGCATGGTCATTTCATTGGAAACTAGTAATTGAGCTTTAATTGCAACTTATTCACAAATCGGTATGTTTTAGATACAACAAATATTTACATTTTTATGTATTTGATCTATTTTAGTTTTTTCATAGCTTTTTAGTGGAAAATATATTTTGTTTAGCACTACCTGCCTTCTGAAAAGCTCTTCTCAGCCTTTGAGTTCAGCGTTTCCAGTTCAAATATGTAGTATCTTGTTAGAAAAATGTGCAAGATTCAGGGAAAGATGCTAATGTCATGCACATTCATCAAGAAATATATTGGCTTTAATAGTAGCATTTGAATTCAGCAATATAAACTCAGCCTTGTTAAGGAAGATAGGAGCTTCCTACGTAAATTCTGGAGTCATGATACTGTGGATATGCATAAACAATGAGACTCAAATTAGATCTAAGGTCTAAACTAATTTTTGTTGGATTTTTTAGAAAAAGTTTCACTAGAAGGGACAAACCAATGAGTAGTTCCTCTGAACAAAAAAGGATATCCTAAACCAAATAGAGAGTTGTTTTTTATCTGGATTTAGCAACGATTAAGTCCGTAACTTCACTTCATATGGACAGCTTCCAGTTTCTTCAAAGGAAGATTTGATAAAAGTTTCTAAGAATAGAAATGTTGGAAGATGATAGTGCGGATTTGTACTGTTTGCTAAATACAGTCATATCCAAAGATCTATAGAAATGATAGGAAGGAGTTGTATTTTGAGTTCTTCAGTCATATACAGTTGACAAAAGTAATACTGTTTAGAGCAGTGATGCTGTTATGAGAGTTTGACTCTACTTTGACTATCCTTAACTTGTTTCCAGCTGTCCAGGAACACCCACAAGCAGTTGGCAGCTCCTTATTTTACTTTGGTTTTGCATTATTGGTTTACTTCCCCACCCCCACCCCCAACTTTCAAAATTAATTGGAAGAGAAACAGAGTTGAAATCATAGTTACTAGGCAGGCATTTTTACAACAAGCAAGCCTGTTCATCTTGAACACGTGCACATGTTTGTTCTGACCTCTCTACGTGTAGCCAACAGACACCGGAACCAACCGAGGTGTCAGCTAATACACCACAGAGATTTATGACAAGTGCCAGGGTAGTGGGTTTAACGGATAAACCTCTTCAATGAAAAGTTACATTGTAAAACACAAGCTCAACTACAGCGTAGAATTAGAATTTTTTTTTTTTAAATGTGGACTGTGTTATTTAACAACTTTTTTCCTGATTATTTTAACTTTTTGTATAAATCTAAAATTGCCAGCTTGTCAAAGTGCTTGATTCGTGTTATCCACGTGTAGGGATAACTAGTGTGTAGCAAGTTACCATGGGTCATCACAGGAAATTATTGTGACCATTTTCAAGTGATTTTTTTTTTTTTAAACTACTGGCTTAATGGGATTTTACCTATTAGTTCTGAGAATTAAAAGATTATTAGTTTAGACTATACTCCCCAAATTAATTGTATTATCTAAGCATGTGTTTTGTGGCTAGCGTTAAGTCACTTTAAAAAAAAAAAAAAAAAACAAATAATGGGGTTTGGTAGTTAGACTTTATCTGCTGTTATTTAACAATGCAAAGTTTATATGAAAGGTGCCTAACAGCTATTAACTTAGAAGCAGTATATCTTTCCAAATTAAACAAGATTTGCAGAATGATTGAATAAAGTTCAAAAAAAAAATTTAAGTGGTTAATTTTGATTTCGCATAAAATGTTTAATTCTGTGTATAAATACTCAATATAATATTTAAACACTCGCTGCTGGATGTATCTCATTTTTGCTTGCATTTCTAATTGCTTCATTTTGGTATATTTCTGAAACCCATTATGCCATGTGTAGTCACTGATATAATTTCTGAAATATTTTTGAAAACAAACTTTAATTTGGGACTTCTTTGTTTTTAAAAAGTATTCTAAACAAATCAGCCACCTTTTTGCCAGGTATTTGGGTTGCTTTGTACAGCATATCTTAACAGGAGGAATGTGTGCAATATATATCACCTCAGTTTTGTTTGGCAATGTTACGAAAATGTTAAGATGCAATATCTTCCTTTCACTTCAAGTTGGAAAAATTGCAGTATCTCTAATCTGGTGGTGTATTTATTTTTATCTATTCGGTGTATGGGCATATGGTTAGTTAGGTTTTTTTATGTACATTATGTGCTTTTAGTAACTTCTGAGTTCTATCACTTTTGTGGATGCACCAGTTGTACCCATTTGCATGTTCTTTCAATATGAAGACCATGGGGAAGGGGGGGCTTCAGGAAAGATTTCTGGAAACCTGAATGAGAATAATTGTAAGTCAATACATGTAGATACTGCATCATTAACGTTTTTGGTATGGTATGGATTTTATAGCACCTATGTATGTTTGCAGTTATTAAGTTATTGCATAAATGTTTAAGAATGAGCATTTTTCATCCAAAATTTTGTATGTTTGCAAATATATTTTTGTAATAAAACTTCAAAACAAATGTTTCAGCACCTCCTAAAATCTTCCAATGTTTCATTTTATTTCTAGAGCTCTAGTAGCCTGCTAGAAGGGTAAGTTCAGATTTTATTTAGGGTTAATATTTTCCAGAGAAGAAACTCAAACTCCTTACTTCCTACCAGGGGCAAAAACAAATTGCGTTTGTTCACTAAAGAAAATGCAGCATGCCTGCTTGAAGGACAGTTGAGAATAGCATCTGCCACTTGTAACAGCTTCTGGCTATCCTCTGTATTGCTGTAAGTAGGCTTGCACTTTGAATTTGATAAACAGACCGATTTCCTTTCACGTTAAGAAATGCAGCTGCAAGTTCACTGTCTTGTAAGTACGGGTGTAACTGGTTTTAGTGCCTTTCCTTATCACTTTTTTTTATGGTATCCCCTCTCAGCCGTCTAGACATGGCATATGATATTCAATCCAGCGTTGGTCCTTGATCATAGATGTTGGAAATTGCAGTTGCCCTCTTACCATATCTGATTGGTATCATGCAACTGATCGATCCAAATTTTGCAAAGTAAAATAGGGAAGCTGATGAGGAGGAAAACCATAGCAGAAGTTCTGTTGGAATAGATCTTGAAATTAAACAAAACCTTATGCCAAAGTCCCTTAATCTTAGCTAGATGCTTATTCCCATTCAAACTACCCATAAGAGTTAGAGATTGCAAGGCATACCAAATGTCAGGAGAGGCCACTGAAGAACGGTGTTTGCTGCTCTAGTGGTTAATATTGAACTGGCTCCTGTACTATATACAAAATCAGATTCTTTTATTAGAAGAATACCATACAAAAAAAGTACAGAAGTCATGGATTTACTGTAAGATAATAGAGAAGAAGTGGAAACAGCTAAGGCCTAGAATCTAACTCTAAATTCTATGTTAGATGTGTTGCCTGTTTGGTCAATATTGAGGAAGTACTTTTTTTCATTGTTGATGCTGTTAACCTTTTTGTCTCTTCTCGATCCATGTATTCCTGGTTACTGTTATTCCTATGAAGTGCTCCCCTTTGGTTTGGAAATAAGATAATACTTCTGACTTACTATGTGTAGCTGCAGCTAAACCAGGCACCGTGCAAGAAATTTACGCAGACCAAAATCTTTTTGGCCTTTTCTCTCTTGCTAGTGTGTGCTCTACAGTCGTGTTTCCTGAGAGTGCATGAGAGCATAAAGTCAATCCCTACTACGATGGTGATACAGCGCTAGATAGAATCAAGGAGTAAGCATTAGGCTTCCTAAAACTCATCCACTAAAATTCAAATTTTATTTGCAGACTTGCAGAATGAAATAACGCAACTGGCTTTTTAAACCAAGTTGTAGCTCATGTTCATGGGCCAAATTAATTGAAGTCAGTGGACTCATTATTTGGTAAGGATTCAACTATACTTCATTCTCAATATACAGGATACTGGGGGGGGGGGGGGGGGGTTAACACTAGTATAGAGGATAAGAAACCTGTCATTCATATAACTCTTCTTCATTTATGAACAGGATGCAGTCAAATCACTAAATACAGTCTTGAGTATAGCTGAGGTAAATTTCTCTTAAGTTTAGTGACCTAATCTGAAATTCGAAAGATTAGAAATTATAACATATGTTAAACAACTTTGACAGTTATTTTCAGTGCCCAATAGTGGATTTTTTTTTCTCCTATCTTCACCCAACTTCAAGTGTGAATCAGTTTTTTTTTCTCTCTTCCAGATTTTATGATTGAGGGATTTACTTTTGAACTGACCTACTAATTTAGGAGAGTTAAACTTCAGTGATAGACCTGTAACTGAAACATGGCTATTAACTGTAAAGCTCATCCTTGTCAGGTATGCAACAATTTTTCACTTCCTCTTAGAATCCTTCTTCATATGAGACTCAGTTACGTTCAAAAAGCATTGGGGAAAAAAGGGCAGTGAAGAGATAATATTTTTATCAGTTGCTGCATTTTTTGAAAGAGCATTTGCAATAAAATGAAAGGGAAAGGACCAGTGAGTAGAAGATTCCTGAGAAGTGAACAAGGGAAGGAATAGCAAAAGAGGGTAAGTAAATGTGAAAGGGAATATTGTAGAGACACAAGTATGGCCTGTGAAGGTATTTCCTGAAGCACAGAAGAATTTAAGTTATAGTTTTGTTTCTGTACTGCTATATGTCGTCTTCAGGTATTCCCAAAGCTCAAATGCGGTTTGCCTGTAAGAATCCAGAATGCTTCAGTGTGTGTTCAAAACCAGACTGGTTAGGCATGATTTCCTTGCTGTAATTCCTGAGGCAGCAGTACATAATTTGCCAGGTCTGCTGTGGGTTTCTTTAACCTCCAGTTACGAAGCAGCATAATGGAGTTGGCTGATTCATAGCAGTACCTAATTTTTATCTTTGCTTGATGGCTTCACATTACAGCTTAATCTGCTACATAGAGCAAGGCTGCTCATACCTAGTTGCCCTCTATCTTTCATTTTAAACAGACCTTTTAAAAATATTTCTACCATAATCCATTCTTTAAAATTCAAGAAGCTCCATTTTACAAAATCAACCTTGGGAAATACAACCACAAAAGAATAAGTTTTCTTTATATGTTGGCTGAAATGAAAGCACTTGCCCTTAGGCCTTACTTGAAAACATTCAGGTTTGTGATGTAAATGCACAAGTTCTGTTTCTTTTCTCCTCATAAATAAGTCAAGAAGCTTTAAGAGTATCTACAGAGCAAAGATCTCCCAGCCGGTCTCATGTATGCAAAACTCTGTCATCTTAATTTAGGGAGTATATGGCTTGCACATCCTGCTTTACTTCTCGTGGCTCATAAGAGGGATGGGAAAGGCTTAGCAGGTTATCCATCTGACTTTCTTGTGTAGACTTGAGATTTACCGATAATGCTAAGTGCCTTCTCTAGTTTACTTCTTAAGCATCAAATAAATTAGCTTCTGTTCTCTGGAGACACAGTTCTCCCATGTAACAAAATTGCTGTAAAGGAAGCTTCTGCTATCTTAAACTTACTACAAGAATTGAGATACAAGGGTAAAATTGAAGCCTACAGGATTCAGATGTGTACAGAATCTGTTGTGGTTTACAGCAAGCCCTGCTCCTGGTGTAATCTTCAAGATGGAAGACACAGGGCACCCCTTATAAGGGGAGATCTCTGCTTTCCAATAATGGAATAGGAAAATCCTGCCACAACAGAAGCCCTTACAGAATACCCAAAGGCTTGGTTAGAAACACATGTGGTACTTTTAATAAGGGGTTGAAAATAAACATAAATCAATATTCTGCAGATATGAGGATAGCTGTCTGAAGGAAATTGCTAAGATAAAAGATGTATGTGAAAGTACTGTAGACTGCATACTACATAGTGACTGAGCCTGGGCCCATGATGTAGCTCTACCTGTAGCTTCATTTTAGATAAAAAAGACAGCCTGATGCTACTACTACACCCATACCTGCTCCCATGAAGTACATAGTATCATTTCTTGCAATTCTTGATGCTATGTTGCACAGAAATTGGAGATTTTTTAAATTCTTTTTTTTTTATTTAGCTGCTAATGAATTTAAAGTAATTTTATTACTGAAGACTAGCTGAACAATCTGTTCCATGTATAACTGAAGTAGCTGTATTTTTGCACATGTGGAAGGATGTGCTGGTGATGCATAATGGTCTGCATGATTAGAGAATGCTTTGGCATAAATCCATCTCATCCATTCTTGAACAGTTCCCTTCTTGAAGGGCTTCTAATCCAGCTGTTCTTTCAAAGGGCAAGAATAGTCAAAGCCTATCGTGTCGCGGAGGACAAGCTGAAGAAAATTTTTCAGTTTCTTTCTTTCCATACACATTACGGCACAAATAAATCCTGCTTTATTTGGTCATTATAGCTGTCTCTGCTACCTTCTTTCTAAATTTACGTGATCTGTGAAAGCATTGCTGTTTGAGAGATTTCTCATAGCGTAAGTTATTGATGATAACTTTATTCTTTTAATTGTACCAAATTCAGTTATTTGAATACAGATGTTCATTTAAACAGAGTCTAAATTGACTAATAACTTCCCAGCTTTGTTGAAGAGTAAGTGTTATGGAAGCTAAATTATTAAGAATCAAATAGAAAAGGCAAATGTGATGAAGTGACTGTGGAACATTTATGTATTCAGTAGGTCTTTCAAGCATAGATGCAGGCAAATGCCTCAAACTCCCACTACGTAAGTATTTCATATTTATGTTAACAGATAATACGAAGAAATTGCAACTTGTGAAAATTCAGTTTGTAAATTTACAAAAAATTGTGTAAATAATATTAATATTAGCAATTGGTTAAATTAAACTAATCCAAATACCCTCAAATATTGCTGTATTAGCATTACCGACTTCAATTGAAGTTTCAATTTCAATTACAATTTAAATATTGTAGTTTTGTTGCATTGCTAGCGGAAATACTTCCCTAAATATCATCAAACAGCAGAGCAGTTACCAAAATCAGTCACGGTAAATTCCTTTTAACTGTGTGAGATATGCAATGATTTGGTTTTTCTCTGATAGGCTACATGTTAGATAGAGATAAAAAAGTCTTTGTATAAAACTTGTCTCAAATTATTTGGCCTATTTGGTTTAATCTGAACATTTTTAATGTATCATAAAATTGCCATAATATTTTGGAAACTTTGCAAATTTTGGTTTGTTTTCCAGTCTTTTTTTACTAAATGACATTTTATTTAGAGGCAATGTAAAAATTACTATGATTTTAAAATTATTTTTATCCAACATTTGGCTGCCTGTAGCTCAAAAATGGGTCTGTTCTGTTAGGAAGCTTTCCATAAACGTTTTTCCTTTTGCAGATTACTTTGTGAGCTGTATCTGAAGAGAAGGTTATAGTTGAGTTGAACTATGAATGTATTTCTGCATGTACGTATCTTTTTCTTGTGTCTTGCTCTTATGGACTTCAAAGGTGAATTGATTTCCCTGTCTGGATATTTCTGGATCAGGTGCTGCATGAGAACCTTGCATTTTCCAGGTTGCTGGTTATAGCTGTTTGTAGCCTGTGTAGCAGAGATAACTGCTGTTCTATGGAAACTAAAGGATGTTTAAAGTGTTTTTCATGCTCCAATGGGAACTGCAGAGCTGATCATTATTTCACAGCTTGCTGAATATTCTTTTTACAGCGTGCTTACTTGAGTGTGCGCTTCTGCTTAACTAAAACCACTTGCTATCGCTGACAAAAGAACAGAATTTATGTTGAGTAAGGTGTGACAGTGTGGACTGAATCTCTGCAAAAGTTGCAGCACCAGATTTGTTCTGAGAGTATACTGCATTCCCATACACCAGACTACAATGATTGGAATTCCACCGCATAACTTGTCTTTTTTTAAGGTACCCTGCAAATGAAATGAAACCCTGTACACTATATGGAGATGTTCAGGACTAGCAAGGTTACAATCCATGCCAGCAGTGATTGGCAGATTGCAGTTCAGTTTGGAATCCATACAGTGCTTGAACTGCAATTGCACAGCCCATTGGTCTCCTTCCATGCCTCCACTCATTTTCTTTACTCACTATTGTTTGGATTTTGTAGGTGATGAGCTACCTAACCACTCAGTGTTCTTACTAGACTTTGATTTTGGAATGTCTTTTGAGAACAGTTTTTAAGGCAAAATTTGGCACATAGCTCCACAGTAGCTAAATGGCCTGAATTTCAGCAGTGCTGAGTGCATGCAGCTCCTGCTCTGGTAAACAGGGTTGCATGTACTTATGTCAGCAATGCATTTTTGCAGTATCTCAGCAAATGACAGCCATAGCTCAGCTTCCATGCTTCTACTGCACATAATGCCCTGACTGTGAAATGTGTGGAGGAGGGGATGGAAAAATCCAATTGTCCTGTGTATGTATTTAAGAAGCTGTCTAGTCTAGTAGTTAATACTGAAGCTAACGAGATGTGATTGTATATACTGAAGCAAGACTGTTTGTCCATACATTTGCATCCTTGTTTTAATCATATTGTATGTGGGTTCAGAGACAAATGCCAAGAATGTGGAAGAAATGTTGACTGTTGTACACAATGTATACCATGACTTTAACTATTGCTTTACAGTCCATCACACTTGGTCAAAGTTGCAGAAATAACATGCCGCTTCAGTAGATCAAAGTGGAGGCACTGACACAAGGTGGAATTTCATCCTGTGTATGCTTGAGCTGCTGTTTTAACAGCACAATACCATAAATAAGCACTCAGTGATGCAGCATGAGGATTCAGGGAAAGGAGGGTGAGTTGTGGGCAGTAATCTCCCAATGACATTATCTAAGCTAAGTCTATCTTAAAGTCTTTCTACCATCCAGATAACAATGGAGGAAACAGAGTAAGTTGTGAACCATAGTAATACTGGTCTCATCCAGATAATCCCCCCTATTTTCTTACAGGAGGGGAAAAAAAGAAAGCACCATATGTCGAGCCTGAGAAGGCAGTTGATAAGATTGCTATTGCTATAGTACACCAGGGAGACAGTTTGTTAGGGAGCCATCCTTACAATGAAGATTCAAGAGCGCATCTTCACTGTAATCACAGAGACTTGATCACAGGCCTTACTCTTCAGCCAAAGAATGAAATCAGCCTGGACCAATAAAGCCAAAATTGAAGCTATGACCTAGGCAGTGTATGTTTAAAAGAATTGTGAGGGAAAACAAAGGACGTTGACTAAGGAGCAGGGACTGACTGAACTCTATTTTAGTTGACTGTTACCTCACTTTGCCACTGCCAATGACGTATGCAGAGAGAAACAGTAACAGCCTGGCAATGCTTACATCTTAATCACACTGTATATACTTAAAACATGGAGTAAATTAATCTATTAGAAGCAAAAATATAGTGTAGAAATTACTTGATTGTTCTCATGATACCTGCTTCCATGATGATATTTTTCTACTGTGTTTATAGATACTACTAGCCATCCAGAAAGATGAAGTACCCATATCTCTAAAATAAGCTTTTGGTTTCCTGATGCAAATGTGTTTTGGAAGTTTTTGGAAACTTATTGTCTGCAGCTGAAATTGGAAGGGTGTACAGCCATGTTTTCTTAATGTGTCTTCAGTCAACACGAAATACTGTGGAGTTTGGCATCATAGCCATTATTTCACTTATGCTTGGCCTCATTTGAAAAATTTACTTTATGCACCTCTTCTAAACCACAGATAGACCAAGTTATTCTGCCTAACCTCGCTCAACTGACGTGAAGTTATCCATGTCACAGATGATGGTTGAGCCAGATGTCAACATCTGTCTAAAGAACACTGTTTAAACAGCAGGGGTGACAGAAAAATTGCCATTCACTTCCCTAGCACAGCCAGTATTTTAGCAACTGTTCTTAATCAGTAAGCATGGAACAGAGCTCAAGCTAATAAATGGTTCTGTGGCTTCACCTACATCAGCAGGTAGGACATTCCAGTATAGCAGGTCTATAGAGCACATGAGACAGTGCTGAAGACTCAACATCCGCACTGTACATGTCTTTGAATTTTGCTCCAGACTAGCTCTTGTCTGTCCTGTTGGACTGAATACTCGTTAATGGCTGGGGTGTATTAGCTGTTTTCTCAGACTGAATCTTCTGTTTCATCTTCATTTGAAGGGAACCCAGTTCATGAGCTCTGAGACTGCTCTGCAGGGCAAGCCAAAGCACAGTAAGCAGGGATGATCAGGAGATTTGAATCAGGATGGTACTTCTGGCTCAAGCTACTTTAGACTTACCTTCTGACCATATGGCTGCAGACAGAATCAAGTGTGGTGTTGCCTTGAGAAGGGCTAAGAGGTAGTGGAAAAGGATGCAAGGAAGGACAAAGGAGAAGAGGGAAAGTTGTGTAACTTGCTCAAAGAGGTTGGTAACCCTCACTCTACGAGATTAGACTGATGTTAGGCCTATTTGAGGCTATGGCACAGCCAGATCCCTAGCAAGATATTTGCTGGTATATAGCATATATAAGGTTCAGTTAAAGAACTTTTATGGGGAACTTAAGGTTTTAATTTACTGTTACTTCTCCAATAGCTAAGGTAGGTTTTATAGTTGAAAATCTGAAAAGGAGGAGCCCTAAATCAGCAATTCTCTTGTAGATGCTACTTGTAACTCTTGATCTTTCACAGTCCCCCTACTGACCATATTCCTTTGGGCACCATAGCTCCAGGAGGACAAAAGAAGTCCATGTATTGTTGAACCAAAGTGGATTTCAACAGGAATATTGTGGGGAAACTGCTACTAAGAACAGCTGTTGATTGCCTCCACCATGTCTGGCAGTCCTTTTTCTACATTTCCTCAGCTAGGATCTCTTTGCTATGATTTCCTACACAACTAGCTAATTTCTAGCTATCAAGTATAATTTAATTTCCAAGCTGCCATTTAGACATAGCATGTTACAGGGTATGTGATGTGTCTTTCTGTACCTTGAGACAGTAGTAGATCTGCACAATGACCCTTGAAGTGCATTAACAACTTCAGTTCTTGGCCCTCTGCTCTAAGGGGGCATTGCCCCGCCATTGGAAGCTCTTGGCATTATAGGCCATGTCTTCAGAGTTCCTGAATTTAAACAAAGGCTTATGCGATTCTCATCAGGCTCTTCCGTATCCCAATTTTATTGTCCATATCACTTCAAAGTGTATTACTGAAATTCAAAGATTTGGATAAATGGTTCTGCAAAAGACAATAAAGTAATTGGCCTACCTAATTATTTTAAAGTAGAATATAGATTGGAGCATAGCAAATGGCAGTTGCAGCAACTAACCTTTGTATAGTGCTCTCTAAAATGGACTCTGCACTTTGCTACTGTCAAGTTTGGTTGTCTGGCTTCATTTTTTTCCTTCTTCCCGGCATATAGCCTATTTCCAGTCTAGTTTTGCTTCTGAGATTTTTTTATTAAAAGGATTTTTGAAAAGACAACTGATGGAGCAGTTAAAGAAAACAGTTAAGCTAAGGGAATGGTGTCTGCTTTTATTTCTCCCAATAAACTGGTTAGTTTATGGAAGAAAGTTTTGTTTTACCTTGCTAAGAGTTTCACATGTTACTTTTCAGCTGCAATTTGCCAAGTGAGCATGCATGGATACTCTGTAAATACAGGTGGCTTCCTTTCTTTCCGAAACCCAGTCTTCAGAGTCTTGAAGACAAAGGTGTAGTTTTTTTAATGTAAATAGTACACATCACTAGTGTCTTCTGAAATTAGCTGATAGCACTAGTTCACTAGATGTAACAGTTTACATTTAAAACAGATTTTAAAATATATTAGTATTTTTAAATCATATAATACAACTTCCAGGACAAACTACCAGTGGACAGAACACTGAAATACATGGAGATAGCAGTGCAGGAATACCAGGTTTCATGAGCAAGATGTGAAGGATTTTTTTGTTGTTGTCTGTTTAAACTTTTTTTTTTCCGGATTGTGACTTCTAATGCTACTCGAGCTTTCTAGAACAAATATGAAATATTTAACTTGCCTAGTTACGTCTGTAGCTTTAATCTCAGTGTTCAGAATTGCTAGAGAAAATGTATTTCCTGAATCTTTTATGCAAAAGACTCTGTATTTGTCAAATTTTTAAGCGTGTATTATAGAAATATGAATTATTTCTTGAAAGGAAGTCACACAGGGTAATTCCGTTACTGTTTCTCCTGACTATGCAGAGGAACATGGTTACTGTTAAGAGGCATTGGATGCAGTGACATTCTTTTACAGTGACAGGCTTGAGGTGGAAACCCTCTGAAATAGCTTTATCGAACAGGGTTTGAATAGTGGAAAACCGTAAGGTTTTAATTTACTGTTTCCCTTTCCTCTAAGCCCGGCGGGTTTCAGACCCCCGGCCTCAAGGCCGCCCCCACGCACGGCGGTGAGGGGCCGTCTCGCCTCCCTATGAATTATTTCTTGAAAGGAAGTCACACAGGGTAATTCCGTTACTGTTTCTCCTGACTGCGCAGAGGAACATGGTTACTGTTAAGAGGCATTGGATGCAGTGACATTCTTTTACAGTGACAGGCTTGAGGTGGAAACCCTCTGAAATAGCTTTATCGAACAGGGTTTTGAATAGTGGAAACCGTAAGGTTTTAATTTACTGTTTCCCTTTCCTCTAAGCCCGGCGGGGGTGGGCGGGGGCGTCATGGCCCCCCCCACGCCCGCCGGTGAGGGGCTGTCCCGCCGCCCTCCCCC